>NC_022027.1:762794-766037 GCF_000317375.1 Microtus ochrogaster | reverse complement strand
AAGGGGTACACTCATCCATTGCTGGTGGGAATGCAATCTTGTGCAACCACTTTGGAAATCAGTGTGGCGGTTTCTCAAGAAATTCGGTATAAACCTACCCCTGGACCCAGCAATACCAACCACTCTTGGAAATATACCCAAGAGATGCCCTATCATATGACAAAAGCATTTGTTCACCTATGTTCATAGCAGTATTATTTGTAATAGCCAGAACCTGGAAACAACCTAGATGCCATTCAATGGAAGAATGGATGAAGAAAGTGTGAAATATATACACATTAGAGTACTATGCTGCGGTAAAAAACAATGACATCTCGAATTTTGCATGCAAATAGATGGAAACAGAAGGATTTTTAAAATGTCCACTTATTTACTAACTTTTTTTTCTTTTCATGATTCTATATTATTCTATATTATTCTGGCCTCTGTTATTGCTGAAATATACTTATTAGCTGGCAGCTCTTTGTTTGTGTGTAGTGTTATTCTGCTGTGTATACTCTGAAGGTTTTCATTTTGTCTCTGTTTTCACTCTTGTACTATTACATGGAGAATTTTGTTTATATGTCGGTCGTTTACCATCTTGACTCTCTGTATTAAAGCCTTCTATTGGTTTTAGAAAATTTGAAGATTCAAAATTGTACTTACCTTTTCTTCTTTACTTTTCTTTTTTTCCACGAAACTTAAATTGCACGTGTATTAGCATGTTGCAATAACTCAAATGTCTCTTAGAATATTGCATTCTGAAATACATCTTCCTACCTCTGCCAGATTATACTGGCCACTGTCCTTCTAATATTAGTAATCTTTAACTTCTTTGTAATTTCTCAAAAGATTAGTCTGCATCTAGGTTTTATCTAATTCATCACAAAATCTTTATATTCCCAGTGTGCTGTGTAGCTTTGTATGTTTGTTTATTTTGCCTTCTCCCTAGTCCTAAAATAACAGGTATTTCTCATTCCAAGGCTTAAAAATTAGTTGGCCAGTTTTCAAAAATGTAGTCTTTATTCATGACTGAGGCTGAAAGACCGAGCTGTGTTTCTCCACTCCCCCCATTAGAGAATGATAATTAACTCTTTTATTAATCAGCTGTAGGTAATTTATCAGTGTTAATGAACAAGTCGAGTTCAAACTGATCTAGAGTCTGAGGCTACAGAAATGCACGTTTCTCTGCCTTCCTATGTTCTAAGCACATTGCTGAGTTTTCTCTCTCTCCTCAGAGGACTGTTTGGAGAAGCTCGTTTCTTTTCACACAGAATCAATGGCAGTCAGGAGGTGAGCAGGCACTATTTTCTACCCTCAATGCACCTCAAAGAGGTTTTTCTTCTGTATTGACTCATCTTAGCTCTGTGGCTTAATACTTTGCTTGCTCTCAGAAAGGGCTTCAGAACTGATGCTACTTTACAAGTTGTTCATGGATGCCCTCTCCTGCTACACAGCACTTCATGTTACTACTTATGGTTTGTAGTAAGTTGTAGATTTAAAAACTAAATCTTTCATCTTCATACCTCTATAGACGCCTGCTAATTGGGATTCCTTTTCTGTCCAGAAACAGGTTAGGAGAATTTTCTATTTATTTAATTTCATGTTAGCTTTAATGGTAGTTGCATATTCCCACTTTTCCTTCTTGGATGGAATATTTTAGACTCTCATAGGAAACCTTGACCATTTATTACCAATCCTATTTAAAATATCAGAAATGAAACTCCAAGTTTTATTCTGTCTCCAGAGAGCAATGAAAGAACAGGCTTTTTCTCTAACTTAAGATTTCTGCTTAGCTTCTCAGTCTCTCAGGAACCACTTCTTTTTTTTTTTTATTTGGAAAAATACTTAAGTAGCAAAAGTGTTTCCACACCTGAGCATTTGGAGACTTCAAGTCTGCCTGGAAATAACAGCCAAATAAATATTTTTATCCTCTTATGTCCTTAAACATAATTTTTACTTCTTTTCAAGTTTCAGTAGCTGTTCTTAGTGAGTAGATTGTTCATGGGAAGTTATTATGTTGATTCCAAGTCTATTATCATGCACCTCTAAATAACTTTGGATCAATCTTATTCTATGGAGACATAATTACTGCTACTTATTGGGCTATTGATTCTAAAAGGCTGGAACACATTTCATTTTAATCACCATGCATTTCTGGTATTAAAATTGATATATCAATTAACAAAGTATGGACAGTTATTGATAATTATACTTGATATATTAGCAATAGACCAAAATAACATGTAAAACAAACGTTGCTTAAGAGAGAATAATGAATATCTTTGATTACAACCTTCCTGAGTGAGGTGTGTGCAATAGCCCACATCTGCATTACCAGTCACTAGCCAAGCTACAAAAAACGTATCACAACCACAAGTTCAGCCCGGGCAAAATAACAAAGCTGCCTGTGTAAAGCATTAACATACAAACAAATAAAGGATGTAGCTCAGTGAGACTCTGCTCCCATAAGTACGTGTGTGTGTGTGTGTGTGTGTTGTGTGTGTATCTTGGATTTGATTCCCATCACATGTTCCCATTCATATAACTGGAGCCATACTGAACAGTAGTGCAAGCACTGGATAGACACACTCAGTATTAAAAGAGTGAGTTCAAGGCAGAAGATGAGACATCAGAGATTGCCAAACTACCTCAATCTGAGAAACAGGAAAGATGGAATCTCAGGTGATTGCTGAAAGGGAGTGCTCAGAAAGACAGATAGACAGTGATCAGACAGATAGACAGTGATCAGACAGGTACACAGTGATCATACAAAAGACAGTGATCGGACAGTAGACAATGATCAGACAGTAGACAGTGATCAGACAGGGAGACAGTGATCAGACAGGTAGACAGTGATCAGACAGGTAGACAGTGAACAGACAGGTAGATAGTGATCAGATAGGAAGACAGTGATCAGATAAAAGACAGTGAACAGACAGTAGACAGTGATCTGGGTACCAGATGGCGCCTTAGCTGTGTCTAGAAAGGACACATAATAGAAAGACTGATGAGCATTACTAGTTTGGGAAAGCAAGGAATAAGAGCACATTCAGTTAGATTTAACCAACACTGCCTTCACTGACGGGCAACAGAGAGAAATTGAAATCTCAGAGTAGGATAGAGTCTATCAGGTCTAGAGTCGTCACAAACTTAACTTAAAATAATGAAGAAACAAAAATAGAAAGTTTGAAACAGATGATTGGAGGATCCTAATTTTTTCTAAGCATATCCATCATATGTTAGATCCTTTTCTTGAAACAC
>NC_022027.1:741940-762529 GCF_000317375.1 Microtus ochrogaster | reverse complement strand
CTAAGCATATCCATCATATGTTAGATCCTTTTCTTGGAAATGTTCTGTATACTAGTCCTATTCAATTGTGTTTCCTTGTCTTGACAGTGTCTTGTTTTGTAGGCCATGATAGCTTAAACTCACAATTATCCTGCCTCAATCTCCTTAGGGCTAGAGTACTGGCATATGCTACCATGCCCACAGGATCACTTTAATACTAATAAAGCAGGAAGAGGGGTGGGAGACATTTGGGGATCATTTAATCAGCTCTGGGGTCACTATGCTTGGAAAGTATAAACAATTGATTCTTTCATGTGGCCCACTAGTCCCAAAGATATGATACCTTGACCCCAGCTTTCATTTGGGATACTCCAGATGTTTAGTAAAAGTAATTAAGGAAGGATAGGTCTTGACAGATGCTGGGAAAATTCAGAAGGGAATTCAGGGTCTTTATGGTTGTCTTTCATTGACATAATATGCAATGTTATCTCTGTCATCAAGTATTCCATTGATTTAAATACAATTAATATGTACTGATCAATAACTGTCAGTCTACAAAGTAATAGAAGGACGGTTGCACTAGAAATGTAAGAAAGGCCAAATACTGAAATAAGCTGAACAGTGTAATCCCAACAGTATAGGCAAATGATGTCTTGTAAAATTATACAGGAAGGAAATGTACCATAGCCATCTCCAGTCATGATCCCTGGATTTTTGTATTTATCTTCATTAGAGCTTCTGGGCTTTGCCTGGTGTTTCTAAGCAACTGATTTGTAGTTCACACCTGCCTCACTACAACCTCAGAAATCCTAAAATGGCCTCCTACTGCTGACAAACAGCAGATTTACTCGTTATAATATTCAGGTGCATAATGTAGATATAATGAAGATATTTTCTGAAAAGATCGTGTTTGCTGATTCTACAACTTGTTTCTCTCTGGTCCTTTACCAGATGCCTCCAAAAAACTCACCCGCACAATGCATCCATCAGCTAACCATAGAGTCTATGACTCCTGAAGTACTATGTGCTGTCCAGTTCCTGAAAGACAGATGCACTCCCTCAGACAGTGAAGCATTCAGGACACTTTGTGTTTCTCTGTGTTTCCTTAGTGCTCAAGGAAGCATGAGGCTTGACATTAGTCTTTTCTACTCTGTATGACTTTCAAACTTCTCTATATTTTTGCAACAACAATCGTATTGATCCTGGCCATTGGCATTGTATTCTGTTTCTGATAAATATATAAAAAGTCTGATTTCTTTCAGTAAAATTGGCACAGCCTCAGCTGTGACCCCTCCAACCTGGCCTGATATCATTCCTTAAGGCCATATGAGGTGAACTTTGCCCAGTAAGTTAACACAGGTGGTTACGCCGGGCGGTGGTGGCGCACGCCTGTAATCCCAGCACTCGGGAGGCAGAGGCAGGTGGATCTCTGTGAGTTCGAGGCCAGCCTGGTCTACCAAGGGAGTTCCAGGACAGGCTCCAAAGCTACAGAGAAACCCTGTCTCGAAAAACCAAAAAAACAAACAAACAAACAAACAAAAAACCACATAGGTGGTTACATTCATTAAGTTCCATTTAAAATATATTTAATCACAGCAAAGAATGTTCATATTTATATAAAATAAAATGCAACAATGGCTCAGTCATCACGACCATTTACTACTCTTTTAGAGTACTTAGTCTTGGCTCCTAGTACTCCCTGTGAGTGACACATCACTCTAATCCCAAGAGCTATGATGTCCTCATCTGGCCTTTGCAAGCACTAGGCATACATGTAATGCACATGTATGTCTCTAACATGCTTGGGAGGAGTTAACAGAGGTGGGAAGACCCACCTATAATTTGAGCAGCACCAATCATGGGCTGGTGGCCTTGGGCAGCACAATTCATGAGTGCTTGCTCATAGAGAATATGGACACTAAACTGACCAATACAATGCATCTCTTTCTGCTTCCTGATTGTGGAGGCAACTTCTACTTCAACCTCATCTGTCACCATTACTTTCATGCAGGAACCTTCCTCTGTGAGCCAGAATAGTCTCTATTCTCCTTAATTTGCTTTTAGTTGGGTATTTATTCAGTGATGAGGCAGGCAACTATGCAGTTGGCATGGCAGAAGGCCTCACTGTCGTGCAACGGCATTGCTGCCTTCAGGTAGTTCAAGTTCTCTCTCCAGTTGTTAGCCTAGTACTGTTCCAGAGCATGGCCGTATTTCACACTTTATCAATTTTATAAGTGCAATTCAATGGCAGTAAAATGGTCATATCAGGAGTAACCATCGTCATTACCTTCAAAACTCTATATATGGTAAAGAATAACACTGAATTTTCCTACGGATTATATTACCTCTTCTCTCTTCCCTATCTGTTATACCTGGATGAGTAACAGTCTATTTTCTGTTAAAATAAATGAGGCTCTTTTCACTTCTTCCTTTAAGCGTTCTATTTTTATGACTGGCTGATTCTTAAGGCCCCAAGGTTTCATTCATGTTATCCTGTGCCAAAAAAACTTTCCTTTTAAGGACTGGGCACTGTCTCTTTGCATCCAAGCACCAAAAGTGTTTAGAAGTTATCTGTCATTAACCTCTTAAGTTAGTTTTATTTCATTTTGATTAGTTGTTCAACATGATAATTCACATTCTTATTGGCCATAAAACCCTGCATTTCTCATAAAACACCAGCATTTCTCATTAAACACAAACAACTCTTGGGCATCTTCAATCCATCTATACTGTTTGTAGAACTTAGAATGTCCTCAACCCATTTGTAGAAGCTTTTCTTTCTCATAGGAAACCTTTGACCTTGGCTCTCTGTAGCAGCCCTGATCTCTCCTCCTGAGTCTTTGTTTAATCTGCTGAGGGAAAAGGAAAGCTGAGGGGCTAAAAATGGCCTTTGTCTTTCTTAGAGAAACCCTTTCCAATTGTGTCCTTCTTGTAGGCTAATATTGATCCATCTATTAGTTCTCATATCTGTATTCCATAGTGGATAACAAAATTCATATTTTAACCTCATCAGTACTCAGACACACAAGACTTACTTTAAAAAACATACTAAAAACATGGCATTTACTATAGAGATAGAAGTTATTTTTAATAGTTTTTTCATAGCCCTTGATACTATACTGTTATGATATGGAACTATATTCTCTCAAAATCATATGCTGAAATAGTTTATTGTGGAGCCCTTTCTTTCAGGCTTGCCATGCTTATTAGAATCTTGAAATCACAACAACTGGGCTGACTCACAGGACACCACCGAAGTCCAGGCCTTTGTGGAGTTATTCTGGTCATGAGTCTGGAGTCTTCATGAGAAGATCATCCCCTAATAAGAAAACAGCATGATCCCCCAACGTCTATGTTTGAGAGGCTTAAGAAATCTTCATAGCAGGAAACAGAACCTACCAGGCACTATATCCGCAAGTACCTTGATCTTAGACTGCCAAAACCGCCAGAGCCTGGAACAATAACTGTTTGCTCTCAAGTCACCCAGTCTACAGGATTTTCTTACCACCATCTGCGCATGCTACACAGTAGAGGTGCACACTACTGAGGGCATCAGGCAAAACTAAAGCAGCATCAAAGACAGGGATCCAAATCAGACCCTACTCATGGGCAACACTCATCAACTAGACCCCTCTGTGACTTGTAACCTTTCTGGCCTTCAAGTTCATTTAATATTCTGAGGTGATGTAGCCTGTAGGCTTTCCATCTTACTGAGTTTGTTTCTTCTAATTTTTTTCCTTTCATCTTGTAATTATTATCATCTGCTCTTTGTTTAATCATTTCCAACTTACAGTCTATAAAAACTTAGAAAGATTATGTAATGCATGTTCTCTTGGATATATTTCTAGTACTTATAAATTTAAATTTTTATTTTGTTCGTAAATGTTTAATAATCCTTAGTTTGGCATTTGTTTGATGCTTAATTGATTATGTTAGTTCATTTTTATATTCTCAGTTTGTGGTACATTTATAAATAGCTTCTACTTATGACAAGTTATATATGAATTTTTATCATTTTCTATTAGTATATGAAAATTTTCTCATTAAAGCATAAATTGATATTCTAATTTTGAATACATATTTGCATCTCTTCTTTATTCTTTACCTTTCCTTATTTTTTAAAACTTCCAATAGCTGTCTGGTGAGTCAAGAGAAAGTTCACAGAGCCTACTGCACTTTTTTACCAAACTGTATGTTGAGGTGCTGTTGTCTGTTGGTAATTGCCAGTTGAGTCAAAGGAGTGAGCTGGGCTAATTGAGGTCCTACTTTTCTCCACTCAATTCAGTCTTTCACTCTGCAGGTTCACAGTAAATTAATCCTATTGGAAAGCAATCAATCTAAAAACCCACAGACTTCTTGGAGGTTTTTGTTTGATAGACCAAGTACAATTTTTCTTGTCTAAGCTGCTTTTGTTTTCTTAGTGATTTTTCCTGCTATCAATATGACAGTTCCCATTTCACTGATCAGTTCCTTCCCCTTGAATTATTCATTTCCAGTTGGGAGTGTTTATTCTCTCTCAGATGAACAGCATGACAGCAGAGCTGTTGTGGAATGACCATGTATCTTATTGTCTTTTTCAGAAGATTTTTGCCTTATGTGGTATTGACCTGAGAGAGAAAATAGTGCTATAAGAATGATTAACTAAAAAGTGGAATCAGACATGCTTTGTCTAAAGTGGTCTCAACAAACTGCAGTGTTGTTTGAGAAAGTGTCCATAGGAGCAAACTCTCTAAGTCAGTGATTCTGAACTCTCTTCAAAAGCAAACCACACTTGTATCGCTAAAGATGCTCATTTCATGCTTATTCAACCATGTTTACAAGGCTTACATCAGGATAGAGACTGAACATTAAACTAGAGATTGTGCAGTCTTAAAACCATACATTATGCAGTCTCAAAACCATCAGTCTGATGAAGATCCAGGAGGAGCCCAGTAGTCTGAGGCCAGCCTGGCCTATGTGGTCTTCTCTTGGAAATCCAGAAGTACAGAGAGTCACTGCCTCAATGCCCTTCCACCCGCCTGAGTGGCCCAGAAATTACTCATTTTGATATGCCTCAAGGAAAAGACTCCGATCCTCCTTGTGTGATTATTGATCATCTAAAATGAATCACAGCTCTTCAGTGGTCAGATCTCCTTCAAAGTATATTGTATTAGCTATAAATTGTAAAATTCTGAGAGATATCTGCTATGTCTGAAAGGCAGAACTCACAGCTCACACCAACTATGTACAAACTTCCATAAGCAACATCGATCCCTTCAGAGGTAATGAGAAGATTTAAAATACATTCTTTTATTATTATTATTATTATCTATTTTTATAGGTTTGCTATTTCGAGCATTTTATCCCTCTTCCTCTCCTTCCTCAAACTTATCCAATGTTCATACACCCTGCTCCTACTCAGATTCATAACCACATTTTCTTTATATTCTTTTTAAAATTCATGTTTACCCTTTATTACACATAGTTTTTTTCTCATAGAATATAATCTGAATACAATTTCCCCCTCCCTCTTCTTGTTCCAGTTCCTCCCCACCTTCTCTCTCACCCAGATCACTGCCATCCTGTCTCTCTTTAGAAAAGAACGGGCAAAGCAGAATGTAGCAGAATAAAATATAATAAGATAAAACAAAAAACATCATATTACAATTGGACAATTTAAGGCAACAGAAAAATAAAAGAAGCCGAAGAGAAGTCACAAGAATCAGGGACCTGCTCATTTGCACATTCAGGAGTTCCACACATGTCCTAAACTGTGTATATGGAGACGATCTGGGGCAGACCCACGCAGACCTTTGGCCTGCTGCTTAACTCTGTGAGTTCCTAAGAGATTTTTTTTCTCAGTTAAGTAGGATAACCTTGTTTTCCTGCTGCCTTCCATACCATCTGTCACCCCTGCTCCTTCTGTTTCCTCTTTTGTGGAGTTCTCTGAATTCCCAAGGAGGGGGGATTTACAGCTGTGTCCCAATATCTCCTCTCCCCCCCCATGTGTGTGTGTGTGTGTGTCTGTGTGTGTGTCTGCGTGTGTAATATCTGACTGTGGATCTCTGTATTTGTTCCCATCTGCTGTAGGAGGCAGCTTCTCTGATGATGAAGGCATAAGATACCAATCTATGAGTATAGCAGAATACCATTAGGAGTCACTTTATTCATTTTATTGTTACTTTTTTTAAGAGTGGCAACATTTTGTTCTTCCTTATGTCTCCAAGCTATCTAGTCTCAGTCTCTTGGTCACCCAAGCAGTGTCGGATATGGGTGCCCCTGGCAGATTGGGCTTTAAGTCAAATCAGACATCAGATGGTTACTCTGTCAAAGTTTGTCCCACCATTGTTCTAGGGACATAACTAGATCCTCTGAATGTGGGTGACAGTTATGTGGCTTGATCTGTGCAGGGAGCTGGCAGGGGCACTAGGACCTGGCCCCAGTGCATGAACTGGGTTTTTGAAGCCCACTTTCTATGGTGGGATACATTGCCCAGACTTTATAAGGAGGGAGGAGCTTGGTCCTGTCTCAACTTGAAGTGGTATGCTTTGTTCCAGCCCATGGGGGGCCTGCCCATGCTGAAGGATGAGCGGGTGAATGCTGAAAGGAGTAGATGGGAGTTGTGAGGGATGGGGATGGGAAGGGAGGAGGAAGAGTAAACTGTGGTCAGTATGCAAAATAAAGGAAAGAATGTTCATTAGAAAAAATGAGAGAAGAAAAAAAGCAAATGATCCTGTCTGGTTTTTTTGTAAAGTGTTTTTGGTGGTTCAACATCTATAAGGAATTTGGTTAATACATTAAAAAGATACAGAGAGACAGACAGATGGAGACCAAATGTCACAGAGAGAAGCACAGAGTCAGACACACACACACAGAGAGACAGGGGGGGGGAGGGAGAGGGAGAGGAAGAGGAAGAGGGAGAGAGATCTTCATTTTCAACAGCAAGGAAGTTCATATTTCCACTGATGATGTAAAGCGCTGTCTCTTCCTATTCCAGTGATCTTCTGTAATATACCGCCTATTCCAGTGATCTTCTGTAAAGCTCAGTCTGGCCTGGAATTCATGGAGATTCACCTGCCTCAGCTTTCCAAGTGCTGACATGAAAGGTGTTTTTTATCCCAGCTGGCTATTCCGGTGGTTTTTAAAGTAAGTGTGTCCATGCATCTAATAGGAGATTCAGTATATTCTAAGTCAGCTCTCAGACATGTTCAAAGTTTCTGAAATTCTAAATCCAGCATCTGATAAGGTTTTCTGAATAAAAGACAATTTTACATAATAAAAACTATCAGATTATGCCAATGTTGATTTCATGATAACTACAAAAATCATTTTAATATTCAATGTTTAATTTTATTTGTGACATATTAGATGCCTGTTAAACACTCATTGACTGAGTGTGCTTTATATGGACTTCAACGTATATATCTGCTCTTCAGAGATTTCCCTCTGCCTCCCAAAGCTGAAAGCACTTTTATTTACTTCAGATAGCCAAAGGGCATTGCTCATTCTAATTTTCTAAAGTGACCCTTATTAAATTATTAATTTAAACATTTTGGTATATCTCTACCTCCACACTTTGTTTCTATGTTGCTTAACAAAAAGGTGATTTAAGAACCATCTGCTATTTCATTATTAAAAGTTATATATGGAAGTATTAAATAAGTTTAAAAATTGTCTATTATACTTTGGTTTCATGGCAGCTATGACTGACTGAACATGAATAATGAACAACTCATTCCTCTGTCAGGTCACAGAAGATGCTGAACTGTGACTAATGAGACTGTTTCTCTCTAGCTGTCTACAGACCTGCGAGACTCTCTTGTCCTTCTTCATTCTGTGTCTGATGAGACTGCTTCTCTCTAGCTGTCTACAGACCTGTGAGACTCTCACGTCCTTCTTCATTCTGCTTTCCTTTCCCCACAGCACAGTCCAGTCAGTTATGCCCTGGGGATATGGAATGAACGAGAATTCATCAAGGCTCTCCCAAACCTTTTTCATTTCTGACTAGAATGTGACAAGCGGAGGCACTTGGTTTACAATTCTGTGTGAATATATTGTAGGGACCAGCCACAATAAGCTAAGTATGGACAGGTCACCCAAAGGAAGTTCTTTACTTCCAACCATTATCACCTGCCAGAGTAGAATTCAGCCATAGGTAAATTTATTAAGAGTCCTGAGTCTCAGTAGTTCACCCTAAAGCAATACCTGGTATCAGGAAGAACCACAAGCTGAGATTACCTGACCACCACCCAAGAACAAACCATTCAAAGGAAATGCCTAGCATTTCAATCGCTGAAGATAGGATCACCTGCCAGCACACTCACCAAGACACCCCTAGACAAATATCAGCCAATCAGAGGTCCTAAAACCTCAGAAACCCCTCACCTCTACCTCTACTACTATAAAAACCTAACTCTAACTGAGCTCGGGCTCCGGTTATTCCAATACAGTTGGACATATGAAGAGACTGAGTTTGCAAAATAGATAAAAATGAATGCTATTTGCTTTTACATACAGGACGCTGTCTCCTTGTTGGCTTTTGCGGGGACTTTGCAGATTTGGGAATAACATTATGTTACTGGTGTAATTATTGTTTATACATGTTAGGAAATGTGGGTTTATGTTGTTGAAATTTTAAGATATTTTATAGATTTACTTGTGTAAAATTGAAACTCTTTGACTCTGTTTTTTAGTGTGCTATGGGAATGGTGATATTCAAGTATCTCTCTGAAATTATATCTTTGACGAAAAGTTTAAGATCTTCCTAATATAACACTTGATATATAACTCCAGCCTTTATCATGCAAAAGTTCACTTTTAAATAACTAAATTATTTGCAAAACACCTCCTTTATTCTCACAACTTGTTTCTGTGAACGGCAGCACAGAGATAAATGATGGGTTCAAATAGACTTTAGCATAGGTAGCAAGGCTCACTTCAATTAGAAAGGTTTCATTTTTCATATCCCCTTAAGCCTTTAAATAACTATTTGCAAAGAACAACGACTTAATCAATATATCTGTCTGTTCTTCAGAGAACAGCCTGTGTCCCCAAAAGCTGAAAATATTGTTTATTTTCATCAGATAGCCAAAGGCTGTGAAGACTTGGAGTTTCCACAAAAAGGGAAAAGATGCACCCACAAGGGCCCAGGTGCTCAGCAAGTTCAAGCATAAGCTATGAGACACCACGGCTGTGCTGATTCCTTTCCACAGACCTAATTACCACTTCTCTTTACTCAGAATCCTCTCATCTCATGCAAATGAGCCCCAGCATCTGTTCTCTCTACTCTTAAAGAGCTTTTATACTCTTAACAGTCTGTGGACTAAACCTGCTCTGCAAAACATCCAGGCGTATCAGTATTAATAATCTCTCATGAGCACTTACACACATTCTATCAAATAGAAAGTAAAGAAAGCTCATTTCAATAGTTCTGTCATATAGAGAGTGAATAAGGAATTAATCCTACTTTTACCTGTTACTAGACTGTGAGTCCCTCTCAAGGATTGAAGGACATAAATACATAGTATTTATATGGAAGGAGCCCTAAAAACTGATCACTCTGCTAGCCTTGAGAAACATTTTTGTGGCTCCAAAAAGCAAGGAATGTACTGGTGACCAAGAACCCATCTTCTGAAATCATATGAAGATATCATCCCTGAAAACAATATTGAAAAGACTCAAAGTTAAGTGAGGAGGAAAGTAAACTATCACAAAGATAAAGCTTCAAAGCCAGATAGGATAAGGGCATGATTATCAGCCTAGCTTCATCAGCTAGTTCATTCTATGTGTACAAATGTAGATGTACATTTGCATGTGTGCATGCAAATATGTGGATATGTGTGTGCCTTTGTATACATGTGTTTACATGTGTCTATTTACATGTATATGTCTTTAGTTGTGCATTTGTATGCATGCATAGTTTAAGAACGTTTATTTGTATGTATATTTATATCTATGTGTGTGTACATGTGTATGTGTGTTTAGGAGTGTCTTTGAATGTGTATGTGTGCATTGTATATAAGTGTGCATTTATATATTTATATCCATATGTGTGATCATGTGTATGTGTGTTTATAAGTACATTTGTGTGTGCATGTATATGTATGTTTAATTGCATACTTGTGTTTGTTCTATATATTTGTGTATATGTGTATGCATGTGTGTTTTTGTGTTTGTGTGTATTTGTGCATGTATGTGTATATATTTATATATGCATAAATGTGTGTGGACAGTGTAGATCGTGTATGTATGCATTGTCTTTTGTGTATGCATATATGTATTTGTCTGTATGCATATGTATATAATGTATATAATGTAGCTAGGTCCCCCCTCCTTTGAACTGATGTTTCTTCCCTGATAAACAAAGTTGATTGTTTGTTTGAGGCTCTGCTTCTTTATTATAATGTTAAAATTATTGTGCGCCCTTCCCCTGTGTTGTATCTCAATCTTCTTGATGTTTACTTTAATACCAGGGTTTTCACTTAATTCTATCACTTTATTTACCATGGCCTACAGCTCATTTGGACTTTCAGCAAGTAGTGCTACATCGCCAGCAAAACACAAGTTATTGATTCGCATACCACCTATCTGCATGTCTACTCATCCTCTAGGGCGGGTGTTATTATTAGTTCGAGAAATATATTAAAGGGTTGCAGTTAAAGGATGCATCTCTGCAACACTCCTACGATGATCTTTAACTAGTCACTTAGTTCTTCACAGACTTTGACTGATGTAAAAGTATCTTTATAGGTATTTTCTGGTATCGTTATGATTTTCTCTGGGTATCTGTATAACCTCAAAGTTCTTTCCTCCAAATGCTATTGAATGCCTTCCTGACTTTGATGTAAAAGACATATAAGACATCAAGAGGCACTAGGAAAGGTTTGGTCAGCAAGAGACATAACAACAAAAAATTACAAGTATATGAGACACTTGTCTTGAGCTGCTCTCTGAAACCTGGAAAATAAAATGTTCCTCAGAACAGCAGTTGAATGTGTTTGAGATGGCATGTCTCAGGAGAATTCTAGGCATCACACGAAGAGATAGGCTGTGCAATGATGGCATTAAGAAACATCTCCAGCTACAGAAGAAAGTAAACTACAGGATACAGCAAGGGTGCTTGAGATACTTTGACTGTATTGTAATAATGAACGATAGCATATACCAGAAGATAGCACTCTGTGGAGAAGTGCATGGGATAAGGTGAAGAGGAAGGCCCAAATAAACACTGGATAGACAGCATAAAAGAAGACAATGGAATATGGGTATGTCAATAACACAAGTATCTAGGACTTCCCAGGATAGGAACAACTGGATAGCCACCATAAACAGCTGCCCATGCATGCTTAAGCATTGCTGGGCATAAATGAAGACAATGATGTGTACATGATTTCATTTTTGCATGTAACCCAGTGAAGGTACCTGTCTTTATGCATATGAATAATAGTATGCCTCTTTTCTGAATCATATACATACATTTGTATGCCTCTGTATGTCCATGCTTATGTGAGTATATGCATGAATTTTCACACATATCTTTATGTATGTATGTATAATTATGCATGTATGTATGTGCTTATGTATTTGTGTGTATGATTTTATGGTTATTTATGTACATGCATGGGTACATTGTGCATTACAATCTCTGCAATTACACATAAACCAACCCCACAATGGGCAAGCAGGTGAAACATGAGTGGTGGAGGAAGGTCATTGGTTAAGTAATAAAGAAACTACTTGGCCTCATAGGTTAAAACATAGGTGGGAGGAGTAAACAGAATAGAATGCTGGGAGAAAGAAGCTGAGTCAGGGAGTCGTCATGATTCTCCTACCAGACACAGACGCAGGTTAAGATATTCCCTGGTAAGACACCTCGTGGTGTTACAGGGATATTAGAAATGGGTTAGATCGATATGTAAGAGCTAGTCAATAAGAGGCCAGGCAGTGTTTAAATGAATACAGTTTGTGTGTTGTTATTTTGGGGCATAAGCTAGCCAGGCAGTCGGGGTGCCGGGGATGCAGCCCCACTGCTCATATTACAACACATGAGCAAATTAATGATGTAGGACGAAATGACATGACTATTGAGACAAGCAAGGCAACACATGGAGAGGACGATGGCATCATTTCCAGGGTGACTGTTTGAATCAAGACTCTTTATCAATGTGACCTTAACTTGAGCAACATCTGACTAAAGACATTACCACCTGCAGAATGTGGCTGAGTGGATGGTACCTTGTTCCACTGGAACAAAAAAAAATGAGTTTCCCCATACATTTCTTATTGATCACCTATTAATTAATATTGTCTAAAAATCTACAAATACAACTTAGAGTTTGAGTTCTTACATGCTATGTAAACTAGCATTATCAAGAACCAATAGTTTTGCTTTCTCCATTACTTGTCCTCCTCAGTGCTGGATAAGCTATTGGTCTTTCCAACCCACAGATGCATTAAAATTTATACTAACCAAAGGTAGAATTAGTGCAAAAGTATTCCTACATAATTATCTTCTCATTTGAAGAAATTACTCATTAAATATTGTTATTCCCTTAGCACTAATTATTTGATTTTCAGTTATGCAAACTGTTCTAGAAGAAGAGATATGCTTTAAGCACAACAAGTTATGAATACCTAATTGTTACAGCCTTTCACTATAATAAAACAATTAAAATTTAAATTAAAGCAAAAAAAATGAAAATATAGTTTTATATGCATAACACAAACTAGCCAAATGCAGCTATTTGTAAATAAGATGAGTGGGACATAACTGGGCTAATATGTGGTAGCATTACATTTGTAAGCCTCTTTCTAATATAAGAATATAAAATGCAAAAGGAATTAACTACTTAATAACTCACTAAAGTTTTTAAAGATGTAAAAATGAAAGAGCAATTGCATACATGTAATGTGATGTAGGAGGTTCTTTTTTCTATGTGTTGCTTTCATTGGCTAAATAAAGAGACTGCCTTGGCCTTTTGATAGGACGGCAGCTTAGATAGGTGAAGTAGACCGAACAGAAGTCTGGGAGAAAGTAAGCAGAGTCAGGCAGCTGCCATAGCTCTCCTCTCCACGACAGATGTAGGTTAGGCTCATCCCGGTAAGCCACAGTCACATGGTTCTACACAGATTATTAAAAATGGGTTAAGGCCGGGCGGTGGTGGCGCACGCCTTTAATCCCAGCACTTGGGAGACAGAGGCAGGCGGATCTCTGTGAGTTCGAGACCAGCCTGGTCTACAAGAGCTAGTTCCAGGACAGGCTCCAAAACCACAGAGAAACCCTGTCTCGAAAAACCAAAAAAAAAAAAAAATGGGTTAATTAAGATGTGAGAGTTAGCCAAGAAGAGGCTAGATATAATGGGCCAGGCACTGTTTAAATGAATACAATTCATGTGTTGTTATTTTGGGGTATAAGCTAGCCAGGCCGGGCAGTGAGAAGCAGCCTACCACTCCTCATTACAAGTAATGTGGGTATAATTAAGTAAGTATAAATAATACAAATGATGATCATTTTTTAATGAAGATCATACTTTAAGCTTTCATGTAGGAAAATATTGTATTATTGGTCATCTGCACACACCAGCAAAATTAGTACAGAAAATTGTGTGTCTCAGGGATGAAAATTCGTTTTGCTCTGCTGCATTAGAGTTGGGTATGGTAATGATGGAACAACCAGTTGATTAGCCAGCTGGTGGTCCTGAAGAACATTCTCTGTACTCAAGGTATACAGAGGCGCTCAATCATGGTCAATTCCTTTCTGAGTTTCTATGATTTAATGAAAGGAATTCCTAGACATACTAGTACACCTTTTTGACATAAAGTCTTAATTTTTGACATGCACTGTATATAATCTGGAAGTGATTCCTAATATCAGATTTTTTTTAAAAAAATGTGTTTGTGCTTTTCTTTATCAAGTAAAATGCCTCCCCTTTTTATGGAAAAACTTCCATACATTCAATTTTATCCAGGAAAAGTCATTAGTCAAATGGTTTCTAGCTACAAGTCTCACTAGAAATGCAGGAGGCTGAAACAAGAAACACTCACAAGTTAAAAATGCATTTCATGTAGAACACAATCCTCAATCAATTTTCTTCTCTCACTATGATCTTTCATCTCAATATGCAGGCATGAGTTACAATAACTGTCACAAATGAAATACATTGAAGACTATGTTTCTTTTGCCTGGCTGGAGATTGAACTAAGTACTTTGTCTAGGCTGTTCTAACCATCATATTTCCCAATTTGCACAGTATTCAAGAAAAATCTTATTGACATGTCGAAAGCACAGTCACCTCAACTTGCAAACAGCAGTGTTCATTAGACTTAAATGAGTTTTCTATGGTCACAGAAGTAGACTCAGGTTCTGTCCTCAGGAGAACTTACCTTGATATATCACAATCCTCTGTGTTTTACCAAAGCTTCTTAATAACTGGTAAAACTGCAATAAAAAAATTAAGTTATAAGTTTTATATATAAATATATATATAATTTATCATCTATTGGTATATATATACTTTATCATATATATCCTATAGATTATCTGCAATTCCACTACCATTCTTCTATATCCTACCTATATTTATCATATAATTCTATCTATAAAAATCCTTGAATGTGTCCATCTATTTTCTGTCATCCCTCTGTCTTTTGGTCTGTCACCTCCTTTGAATCTTACTACAACATTCCCCATGTAAATTTGCTTTTGGAATTTTATCAACTGTTCTTTACTGTAATAACTTTTTCAATCATATGCTAATTCTAGTCTCTCCCAATGTACACTGTTTTCACATAACTTTTCCCCATATGCACATACATAACATGCATCTTAGGTAACTAAGAAGTCATGTTTTATTTCTACAACAGCTATGTCTCTTGCTTCATGAAAATAAATTTATGAATGAACATATAATTTCAGTCAGAAAAAAGCCATTCTTTCAAAGATTTCTACTAGCATAGTTATTTAGAAATACAATGTGAGCCCTCCATCTTACACAAAAATGGCAGAAAACTAAGAGATATTGAGAGAGGGAAAAATAGTGAAAATATACATTTAAGTAATGTTATATAGATGGAATAGGTTGTAGTTAGGAATACATATGTATATGCATATACATAATACATGTAATAACAATTAATGAAAAACTGGGCCATGACTTTGAAAAAGCTCAAAGGGGAATATATAGGAGAGTTTGGAGAGAAAAAAGGGAAGGGAGGAATGATGGATTATCATTTAAAAGCAGAAATAATAAAAAAAAGTATGAAAAATTCAGGTAATTTAAACAGCAACAAATACCTTGTCAAAAGTTATACAGACATATTACCACTGCAGTACACACCAATTATAATTAGAGGATAATTGCTTTAATACATAAGCCGAAAAGTATGAGGTGCAGAAGCGTATTTAATCAGCTTTACTGACTTTCTGGGAGACTGTCATTTGATCAAATAAGCCATCTTATTTGCTCAGAAGACGTGTGTCGATGGCATCTCCAAGTATCTGAACTTTGAAGTTTAGCAGAATAATAGCTTTGTTTTCAGGAATATATTTTATGTTTAATAATGCAGTGTAAAGGTCACATTTTCAGATGCTAAGTCACAGAATGTTCAGTCTAAAATTTTGACAAGTTTGACCTTTCAGGAAAAAAAATAATATACATATATATATCCATGTGACCATGGGTGGGCCATGGAAAATATGTCTTCACTCATTTTCCAATTTTTTAATACTCCTTAAATTCTTAGCTTACTCTTATACAAATGGTTCTAACACTACATACTTTTAAGGTCAGTTTCCATACCTAATGCAAAGAGAAAAGGCTGTTGATAGGATTGTTTAACTTTCCAGCACTCCTTGTTTCCACAATTGGTAATGAAGAACAGTAGAGTTTACTCTTCCTATCTGTTCATCTTTGTACCATGTTAGTATTGCTTAGCATCGAGACAACACTCACAGGACTTCCACTAGGTCTTCTTTTCATGATCCTGGCCTGGAAAAAGCCAGGACAGGTCCAGAGACTGTATGCTCATAACAGAAGTATGTGCTGGCTAGTTTTATGTCAACTTAACAAGAGCTAGAATCACTGGAGAGGGTGAGATCTCAGCTGAGAATGTGTCAGTGTAAGAGCGGGCTGAAAGAAAAGCTGCAAGGCATTTTCTTAACTAGTGATTGACAGCAGACGGCCAATCTCATTGTGGGTGATGCCACCCTATGCTAGTGGTCCTGGGTTTATAATAAAGCTAGCAGAGCAAGCCTTAAGGAGCAAACCAGTGAGCAGCACCTCTCCATGGCTTCTACATCATCTCCTACTTTTAGGTTCCTACCCTGCTTGAGTTCCTGTCCTTACTTTGACGATGAACAGTAATGAAGAATTATAAGCCAAATAAGTCCTTTCCTACACCATTTGCTTTTGATAATGGTGTTCTATTCTAACAATATTAACTCCAACTAAGACAAGATATGAAATGAAAAGGCTGTGATGGAGAAGTGAAGAAGTGATGATGAGAATAAAGTTTTTCTAGTACAAAAAAATCAAGGTTAAAAAGAAGATGTCTGGGACTGGTGAGATGGCTTAGTAAGTAAAGGAGCTTGCCACCAAGTCTGATTACCTGAATTCAATCCCTAAGTCCAACATGGTGGAGGGAAAGAACCACCTTTGACCTGTGACTTGCACCCACACATTGTGGGACAACACAGATACAAAATAAACATATTGTTGTAGTTATGTTTAGTGTCACAGTGATGAAACATTATGATCATAGAGACTAGGAGAGGAAAAACTTTACTTGACTTATTCTTTCACATTTCTGTCCATCACTGAAGGGAGTCAGGACAGTAACTCAACCAGGACAGCAACCCTGAGGCAGGAGTTGACACAGAAGCCAGGGAAGAACACTGCTTCCTGACTTGTTCACATGGCTTGCTCAGAGTACTTTCTTAACCCAGGACTACCATCCCAGAGAAGGAACCACCCACAAAGGGTTGAGGCCTTTCTCATCAATCACTAATTAAGAAAATTCTCTAATGGCTTGTCTACAGCCTGATCTTATGGAGAAAGTTTTTCAATCAAGGTTCCCTCCTGTCAGAAGAACATAGCTCATGTCAAGGTAGCATAAAACTACCCAACTGGTGTAAATAATATAGTTTTAAATTTTAAAAAAGAAAAGTTCTAATGTCAGAAAGTTTTCAGATTAAGACAAAAGTAAAGCAAAGTAGCAATTCTATCAGGACAGAATACAAAAATAAGTCCATGTGCGCAAGCATTATCAAGGACTAAGGAGACAGACTATAGTTACCACAGAACTCAGACTTTCTGTCCCCTGCTGGTTTCCTGGTCAGCTTTTCTGTATGACTTCCTACCCACCAGAGATTTTTCTCCTCACTCATCCATATGCATTTCTTGTCAGAGGAAAGAAAGTTTTCCACTTTTCTCAGAGGCTCATTGTAGAAACTCTAACAACTTTCTGAACTCTAGATAGAAGTTCCCACACCTTCCCAGCTGCTCGTACCCCATTACTGTAATCTGAGATATTAGGCATCAATACACTGGACAGTTGCTCTGCTACCACACTATCGATCTCTGAATTAAAAAGAAAGTTCTAGAAATGTGCAGCAGAGGCACATGTCCTGCAAGGAAGCCCTGGTGGCAGGAGGGCCCTCAAAGGGGACATTTTCTGCTTTCTGTGTGACATTTCATATCAGGTGATTAGTAATATATAGAAGGAATTAAAAGAAACCAGAAGGAAGATGTGAATAAAGATTGATATGTGAAAAAAGAATTAAAATTTTAAGTTTATATAAATTAATAAGATACAGCAATGAGGAAAGCATGCTGCTGAAAACAATAAAGAAATAAACACAAAGCTGATCTATTTGTGCTTTTCTAAACCTCACAACATTTTCTAAATCTTTATCCTTAAGCAATAAGTCTGTGGAAATGAGTGGGTTACTGATACATTTCTTACAGAAAAGTTAAGCCTTGGCTAAGGCATTATATAACAGAGTGCTGAAAGAGATTTGAGATTTAAAAATAAAGAATTAATACAGAAAACACCGAGGGAAAACAGGGCAAATACTAAGGTAGAAAATTATCAAGATCTCCCACTCCACAGTAAAACTGAGAAATATCCTGTTGTTACTGCAGGAGTCTGTGTGCCAAGGAGAAGCCTAAAACCTTGGATTCAGCCAGCATAAAATCTCTTCAATGGCCTCTCATACTCACACTTAAGCTGTGTTTCAAAGGCATCCTGGGAAAATGACTGACTGGATTGCAGCCCTTGTTCAAGGTCCAGGAACACTGAACGCCATCTCTGAATCCTCTAAAATCACAAACTAGTAATTGCACACTGTTCACAGAAAGTCTGGCCAAACACCTGCTACCTCATTTCTTCAGAACTGGGTGAAATAAGTATCCAGTTCAGCCGTCTTGCTCAGAAGTAGGCAGAGTAAGAAAATCTCTTTACCTACAGTTTGAAGAGAACTCTTTCTCTGGTTAGTGACTCAGAAGCAGGAATTGATTTATCTTCCCCACACTTTAGAAAGAGAGCTCAGGTGCTGTGGCAGTGATACCACTGAAAGGAACTGGGTAGAAGACCCTGAATCGCCTACTTTTTCACACAAGGAGACCCCTGTCTGTTTTTCACACTTGCTAAAATTCAACACACCTTGCAGCTTCTCTGATTGCAGATTTCCTTGGTTTCAGTAACATATCTCTTAAGCTAAAGGACTTTTCCCATCCTGACTGCAGCATTTTAATGTGTGAACATTTTATTCCCCTAGTCACAAAACTGACTAATGCTCTCATATATGATTTTTGCTTCTCTGAACTCCCCAGACTTAAGACTTAGTTTAGACTCTATAAATAGAATCCCATGCATTTCTATGTGCATTTGACTTTGAAAGACACAGTTAAGTTCTAAAAAAAAGAAGTCATACTTCTCAATTCCATCAACACACGCTTTTATGAATTTCCAATAATCCCCTTAGCACTCAGTGTTTGCTTGAAAATGTGATGAAGTGTTGTTGAATACCCCAGGATAGGAGCTCTTTGCTACACAGATAAACGTTTTTTGCAAATGATTTTCAAAATTGCTTTGCAAATAGTAAGTCCCACTTTCTAGAGTAGAGTGCACTTCATGGTGACACACATGGTGCCTACTCTGTTTTTTACTCTGTCACTGTGGTCTACTTTGTGTCTTGGCCAGTACCACAAACTGAGCCACTCATGCTTCTATCATGGAAGCAAAATAACATCAACTATATGTTAGGGGTTCTGAGGAGGTTAAGGATAAAAAATAAGGTTCAACAAATAGAAAATTTATAATACATATCAGTTTTACAATCATATCTGTGTTTCATTATTGAGCTTCATACCATGAAACTGCATTCTTGAGTCAGAATAGGTCACTGACTACTCACATCCTGAATGAGAAGGGAACAGTGGAAATGTCTTCAAAGCATGTGTTTAAAACATTGATCATCACCGGGAAACTGTCTCGGAGAATAAAATACCATTTATTAACCTGAATTTTGTAACTTTGACACTTTAATACTAAAAACCAGAAAGTGTTTGTTTGCCTCAAGGGAAACAATTTTAGTTACACAATGATCAAGCAATGAGTTCAAATGAATTTATTTTGAAATAAATATGTATTAATGGTGGAAAAATGTCACCATTCTACTAATAAAGTAGTTGTTTTATGGCAGTATGTTATTGTGTTCAATGCTATTTTTTTCAGTCAAATGATTCATAATATTTAATTTAAATGTCTCTGTAGGAAGATAGACAAAAAGACAGGTATATGAGTTTGAATTTTTTGTTTAGCTTTGTGTTTATTTTTGTTTTTTTTTTTTGTTTGTTTGTTTGTTGAGACAGGGTTTCTCTGTTGTAACAACCCTAGCTGTTCTGGAACTAGTTCTTATAGACCAGACTAGTCTCAAATTCATAGAGATTCACCTTCCTATGCCACCAGTGTGCTAGGATTAAAGGCATGCACCACCACCACTCAGCTGGATTTGAATCTTAATGCTGTGGTATCTATCATAGGAGAAAATCATCTTCTTAGTTATGACCATCATGCCGCAGATCGTATTAACTAGAACTCCCATGACCCACTGCTGACAAGGGGTATGATTCTGTTTCTTTATTGGGAAAGAAAAATATAAAGGAACCAATATTTATTGTAGGAACATAGGACTACACTATGTACCTCCTATTTAACTAGCATAATCAGTGCAGAAGGAAGTGAAGAAAGCATTTAAACTGCTGCTTTCCCTAATTCATGTATGACTAGGGATTAAAGACCAGTTGGCTCTAAATACAAACCCTACAGTGTAACCAGAGGGCCAACTTCTTTTTTTGCAAGGAGCCACCCATGCGCCCTGGACACCCATAACTGAACTAATCACTCAAAGACTGTATTAATTAAATCAGTGCTTGGCCCATTAGCTTTAGTTTCTTATTGATTAATTCTTACATGTTAATCTAACCCATTTCTATTAATCTGGGTATCTCCATGTGAGAGTGGCTTACAGGGTAAAATTCCCAGCTTCTACCTCCAGCAGCTGTCTCAGGTGGATACATGGCATCTCTCTCTCTCTCTCTCTCTCTCTCTCTCTCTCTCTCTCTCTCTCTC
>NC_022027.1:701153-740004 GCF_000317375.1 Microtus ochrogaster | reverse complement strand
TTCCTTGCTCATGTTCTCCCTCATTCTGTTCCTCATTTGGATATTAAGAGCTCAGTCTGGTGCTCCAACTTGGGTCTTTGTCTCTATCTCGATATGTTAAGGTTTTAACTTTAACATAGTAAAATTACATATAAGAAAACAAGTACCAAACAAGAATTAGTTACAATATTTATATCTACTTTATCTTTTATCATAACTAAAACAACCTATAACTATAAATTCTTCAACTCCTTCAATGACTTTAGAGGGATATAATATTACCTAAATAAACAGGAAGTGCATTGCAAGCAACTTCCAAAACTCTAGAAATGACAAAGACATCTCACTGACTGGACAGTCACCCGAAGATTTTCTTTATCATTGGGGCATTCATCCTCAGCCTACAGGACCATAGTATCCAGTAGACTCTTTCATGAAGCAGAAACCCGGAAGGACCATCTCACTTTTAGTCACGTTCAGCATTCATCTCTCTGTGGGTACTGCATGACCAATGAAGCAGTCCAGGCAAGAGCAGTTTCTTGCCCAAATGGCTAAGGAGCCTCTTAGATGCTCATCTTTCCCTTGAAGTAATTGGTGTTGCCAGGAGCAGACATGTCTCAGCATCATGAAAAGTCCTAAGTTATTAAAACATTTTAAATGCCATATTCTGAAGGTCTCTGAAAGATTTGAAGAATAACTATCTAACTGAAATATATCTCTGTCTGGAAAATCTTACTAATATGACTACAAGGTTGGCTGTTAAAGATGACTCTCGATTAACTTATATTTCTTTATTATACATTACATTTTTAAATGAGCTATATATTCACAATACCTTAATCAAGAGCAGAAATATAATTATAACAAAATTGATTTTAAATTTATATCCATAATGCAAGATTCATACCAATGCAAATCTCTATAACATATCCCCCTTTAAATGTAAAGAAACATTTATAGATAATATTTGGGAATATGGGCATAGATTTGTCCATACTGTTTCCTGCTGTTTGGGGGTGCCGTCAATCAGATCTTTCATGTTGTATCCTATATGCTAGGCTCATCTCAGTCAGAAGTTGGGCAAAGTAATTATTTGAGGGTGTTCACGGCAACCTTTCAGGGGGCATGGTCTACCATACCATATTGATCTAGAAGCAATCCACAGGTTTTCATCTTCTGTGAAAACAAAAGAAGAACCTCTTTTCCAAAACACCATATCCTTAGACCCAAATTCTGAAGTCAAGATACTTTTGTAATATACATACTGGTTTAGCTTAGCAGCCCATACAATGAAATGTCTCTCTATACGTAGCTCCTTCACAATCAAGAAATTCAAAGAAAACACAATAATATACACAATCCAGACTCTCTGAGAATTTTCCATCTTTACATGGCTTATTTTTCTTTACTCCTTTTAATCTATATCTGTACTCTATCTTCAACTACTTTTTTAAAAAAAAAAACTATTTACTTCTTTTTCAACTCTTTATACTCTTTTTCTTCTCTCTTCCAAGCCTGCAGACATTTATCCAGCACTGTGACCCATTGAGAGGTCTTTCATGTCTGAGTCTATCCTTATTGTGTTATTTAAAAATATTTACTGATCAGAAAGAAGCATTTCTTAAAATGATAAGCAACTTGGTCTCAGTGGCCCCGGGTGCTGGCTCTGCCTCTCTCAATCTTTAAATATGGTGGAGATAGTTCAAGCTTTCGCGGGTTTTACATTGATATAGTCAACCATGTTGGAGCGCCAGTTGTAATACTAGGGCCCACTTGTTTTGTTGCAAGGAGCCACTTATTTGTCCCAGCCACCCAGAACTGAACTAATCACTCAGAGACTGTATCAATTAAATCACTACTTGGAACATTAGCTGTAGTTTCTTATTCGTTAATTCTTACATCTTAATTTAACCCATTTCTATTGATCTGTGTATCACCACATGGCAGTAGCTTACAGGGTAAAATTCCCAGCATCTGCCTCTGGCGGCTGTCTCTGGCAGATCCATGGCCTCTCTCTCTCTCTCTCTGTCTCTCTCTGTCTCTCTCTCTCTCTCTCTTTCTCTGATTCTGCTTTCTTTCTCCCAACATGCCATTTAGTTTTTCCTGCCTACTTAAGTTCTGCCTTATCAACAGGCCAAGGCAATTTATTCATTTATGGTAATCACAGTACACAGAGGGGACTCCCACGTCACTATAGAGGTAGATGGATGTCAATGGTAGAACACTTGCCTAGCAAGTGAAAGCTCTGACTTCAACTAGCAGCAACACAAATACAAAAGACAAAAACAAAGAATGGGCTTTTGTAGGTATCATTAGGCTTAAATCGAATGGAATTACTTATTAATAATTTGTTTAGCTCTTGCTATTTGCCATAAATAAATAAACATTACTGAGGCATAGTCAAAGAATACCGTTAATATAAAAAGCCAAGAATCAAGGATATTTTATGTGAAATCTAGTATTTTGAATTCAAAATTTGTAGAAGTCAAAATTTTTATATTGTGGTGACATGCTACACATCCAACCCAGAAATCTTGGAGCCACTATCTCTATTTCATCCTATAATTTTAGTACTGATAATCAAACCTAGTTCCAACCTGGCCACAAAACTATATTTCAAGTCCTTAGAGTCAGCCTCTGTCCTTTCTTTCACTGAGTCCAGAAATTTTTATCATTTTTACTCAACACACACAAATGCAGTTTTATGGGACATTCATCTTGTTGTAACAAATACCAGGGTTACTTACAAATTTATTTTACATTCCTCTGTTGTAAAGGACAGTTAACAGCTTTGGTTCATAGGATCATTAGGGATATGAATAAGATTGTTTTTGAAAAATTATTCAAATACTTATTTATTATTACTTCTTCAGTTCTGTGTGTGACCTCAACACCACATTGAGTTTAAAGTATGTTAATGAATTCAGCTCTTAGAAAAACACATTATTTCTAATTCCAGTCAACTGTAACAGACCTTAACAGATAAACAGAGAGCACATATATCAGTGGCTGTAGTGTTCCTCTGATTGTTCTATTTTTCTTTCTTCCAAATGACATGATTCAAATGGAAGGGAAAATGATTATAGTAAGTCAGTTCTTTCTATGTAGATTTTCAGATGATGTATTGTTTCCCACACTAAAATATTAACTTTAAGAAAAATGAGCAGAAATTTTCAGAATTGATAGTCTCCATATGCCTAAAGAACCCCTGCTGGTTAGTCTGTCCTCACCAGTTTGCATAGGATAGTTACTTCAATGTAAAATAATAAATAGATAATAAATTTACTATTATTTTGTTTACTTTTGAGATGATAAAACACAGAAAATGGTGTTAAAGTATATGATCCAAACTTCTACCAATTTATTTATGAGAAAAAAGTAAAAGCCATAGAGTCAAATGCCACGCCTAGCATGTCACAGTTGATATGAACAGACATGAACACTTGGTGTTCACAGCTAGTGATCTTCTGATGGAGGAAGGTCATTGGTAAAAAAAATAAAGAAACTGCCTTGGCCCATTTTATTGGTTAGAACATAGGTGGGTGGAGTAAACAGAACAGAATGCTGGGAGGAAGAGGAAGTGAGCTCAGAGACACCATGCTCCCCTCTCCCGGGCAGACACTAAGCTCTGCTCTCTGAGGCAGACGCGATCAAGCTCTGGCCCAGGATGGACGTAGGCTAGAATCTTCCTGGTAAGCGCACCTTGGTGCCACATACTTTATTAGGAATGGGCTAGTCCAGGTGCGAGAGTTAGCTGAGAAGAGGCTAGATATAATGGGCCAAGCAGTGTTTAAAAGAATACAATGTGTGTGCTGTTATTTTGGGTAAAGCTAGCCAGTGGCGGGAGCTGGGTGGCAGAATGCAACCTGTAGCTCCTACTACAATCTTCTAATGCATGTATGATATCATGGTCTTGAAGTCAAAATTAAAATTGTTGCTTGTGAATTTTTATGATAAATGGATGCTGAACTTGAACAATTTCTCCACCTATGAAGTACATAATGTTGTAATATCTTTTATTATGCCAAAGTGATATATTACATTATGGTTAAGGTATAAATCTCATTGGACATGGTATTTAATCAGTCAAATGTACATTGAATTGTAGTTAGTATTTTACTGAGGTCTTTTGTATTTATGTTCATCAGCAATATATTGGAAATTTTCACCCTTTTGTTTATGAAATGATAAAGCTCTTTATGTGGTTTATAATAATTAATGTATCAACACAAATTATGTGTGTTCAAATATTTGCTTTTGCTACCATAGCTCTTTACTATTTCTTAATGTCCAGGGCTGTATTTCTTTCCTTTCTCCTAAAGAGGATTTTAACTGGTGATTTTCTACTCCATGTTGGCTGACAAGTATGAAAACCAATAATATGTGTCTAGACAATATAGGAATCCTAAATTTAGCTACTAAATTGGTTTTATAATTGATAGTTTTATCATATACATCTTCACTGTCCTAAAACTTGGTCACATGGGACCTTAGTTCTGCGGAACACCAATTTATCTACCTTGTCATTTCTATTCCTCACTTCATTTGTGTTGCATTTTTCATTTTATCACCAATCAAGCTATTTTTAGCCACAATACCAAACAGGTGCTGCAAAGTGAAAGACTAAGATGAGAAATGTAGAAATCTGACAGAAATATGTGTAGCAGTAGACCAATGGCAAAGTCTGCTCTCAAAATAGGTATCTAATTACATGCTCAAAATAGCCTGCCTGTTCAGACTTCTTGCTTTCACTCAACCCAAAGCCTGTATTGACACTTGCCTTGAACAAGGTAGCCTCCGTATCAGGGGAACTTTAGCCTGGGCCAGACAAGATGCAGTCACTCTCATGGGGCTAGAGGTCTGTTGAAATCTAAGCTCTAGGCGAAGCTTTAGTCTGAAATGCTTGTCAAAAGCGATGGCATGTATTTTTGCTGATTGTCACCAGGCACAAAAATCCTTTGTACTTATGTGAGTGGTCTGGCCATTTATCTGGATAGAAATCTGAATAGCTCTCAAATGTCTTGACATAATTTAGTAGAACAATTTGGTATGAAAGAAAGGACTTAGTATTGAACTAGCAGGCTATAGCCAAAATTTCCAGTGTCATGCTATTCACAGTGACAGGAACATACAGACATTATATTGAAGCAAGTAGAATTAATCTATGTATAGTTCTACTACTGGTTAAATAGTGGGGATACATTACTGAAAATTCAAGAAAGAGAACAAATTCTAATGGGATTATAAGAAGTCTAACTATTATTTACCAAACATAAACATAAATGTACTTTCTTCCAACCAAGTTTATTCCTTTCTCAGGGACTCTGATGGAAATTCTTAATCTGCACGAGGCATTCCAGACCCCATTTCACATACTGCTGTTGTTCAAATACTCATCCTTCCATTGATACTTGAATATTAGTAGAAATATTCTTTATTGACAGCTGCTAGAAGGAGTTGGCAAAAAGATCATTTCAATATGTGACTAACTCTAAATGCTCTTTTGTAGCAGTTTAAGGGACAGAATGTGGAAGCTCTCCCTATATAGAGAGCTTTTTGCCAAGTGAAGCAATCATTGTCTGAGATAAGGTATACTGGTGCACAGATAGCAAAAAACAGTTCAATGGGCCAGTGAGGGCTTTACTTTATTTATAGTTGATTTGCTTATTTACTTAAGTTCAATAACAGAGTGCACATGATATAAATTTTGAAAGCTATGCAAAATTTAAATGTACTGAATCCCTCCCACCAAATATTAAAGATAAGTTTCTTCACACATTGAGGAATTAACAAAGGAGACTTACACGGAGACTAGTACATACACCTCTTCCTGAGACCATTGCCAGTTGCCCACTGTCAAGAGATTTGTCTGATCTTTTGTCCCTGACAGGTGGCCCATCAATTTTCTGTAGAATAGATGCATTCAGAAGGTACTGACTTATCTTTCTTGTTGCAAGGAACAAACATTCTGAGTTCACAACATAATCCTGAACCATTTCTTGTGAGAGCAATGGATAGATTGTGAAAACAGATGCCAACTCAAACTGTGAGACTCTCTTTCCTTTCTCACACTACTTAGGGGACCCAGAGTTGTTGGATTTGTAGGACAGAAAGACAGTCATGCCTCCAATACATCACATGACAATAACACCACTGGATACAAGAAACTGAGCTACCCAGGATGTAGCTCAGTTGGCAGAATGCTTTTCTCCCCATGTTGCTTTTGATGGTGATATTTTAACTCAGTAACAGTAACTGTAAGGCACAGAACTTACCTGCTGATAGATTGCATGGATAGTATGCTTCAGGGATTCTCCTGTCTCTGCCTCTCCAGCACAAGGACTACAGGTACTTGTACTGGGAAAGTCTTTGTGTAGATGGGTGCTGGGGATCCGAACTTAGGTTGTCATGTTTGTCTAGGCAACAGTTACTTACTGAGCCATGAACCTAGTCTCTATTGTGCATTCTCTAAACAATGGATTTGTACTGTTTTTGATTTCTGTGTTCAGAGTGACCTACCCAGTAAGCATCTGTAGGTAGTCAATAGTTCAGCTAGAAAATAAGTAATATTTTAAGACTTTTGTAAGAGACAATTGTTATTAAACTGTGATGAACTAGAAGCAAATTGAGAACATAAAAAAAGTGAATCCTCTTTATATGCACCAAATTCAAGCCAAGGAAAAGGCTCCGTGTAAGACTATCGACTTTTATTTGAAAATACCATTTGTTTTGTGTTGCATGGTGTGAGAACTCTTGCTAAGAGAGTATAATTCTACAGTGTCTCTCATAATCTAAAATAAATTGTCCTGTCACCATACACTTTTTGACTTGGTAAGAATAGACTACAATCAATACCCATGTCATGTTTGGAGCACTCAGTTCCTTCAAACAGTTATTTACGTTGGATCTCTTTCAGGAAAGCTTTACAAGTTCAATTACAACAGTTGCTGTTTCATCAGGTCTGCAGAGCATGAATTTAATAGTGAGAACCAAGTTGCTGACATGCCTTAATTTAAAAAAATCAAGTTAAAAGCTCCTCACTGATATTCCTGACCATTCTCTAAAACTAAGATTTCCAAATACAGAAATCATTTCCATATTGACATGGCATGAATTTGAAGAGAAATTCTAAGTCATAAAATACATGATTATTTTGAAAAGATAATATTCTGAAATAAACAGGTTATTTTTATATAATTCAAGTTCTTGCTTGATTTTTTTTTATAAAAGAAAAATATTTAATTGGGGTGGCTTACAGTTCAGAGGTTCAGCCCGTCATCATCACGGTGTGACATGGTGGCAATCAGACAGACCCGGTTCTGGAGAATTAGCCGAGAATCCTACATCTTGCAGGCAACAAGAGTGGACTGTTTCACTGGGCGTGGCTTAAGCATATATGAGACCACCTCCACAGTAACACACTTCCTCCAACAAAACCACACATATTCCAATAAGGCCCTACCTCCTAATAGTGCCACTCCCTTTGGGGCTCATTTCCTTTCAAACCACCACAGTATGTTACTTAAAGAACGCCCCAATAGTGGCATTAGCTCCTCATTCCATAAAATCTGAATATATTTGTGGCATAAGAGAGTCAGTGGGGCCAAGATGAGAAAATTCCATCCGCAAACTCATAATCCATGTCTGTCTTCCAGGGAGATGTATATGGAGACTGAAGACAAAGAGTGATTCTCAAAACGTCTGCTCTGTTTGTGACTCTACAACTTGGAGAAACATCCCCATGGGGCCTCTCCATCGTGGACCACCCTGAAGCCCACATCATCAGTACCTTTCATGTGGTGACATTGAAGGTGCAGGGTGGGTCCTCAGTTTTGTTTCTAATCTTCTAAATGAGTGGTTCTCAACCTTCCTAATGTTACAACCTTTTAATATAGTTTCTCATGTTGTTCTTGCTTGATTTTTTAATCAGTTATGCTTAATGGTCAAATAAAGAAATATTTTATAATGTACTCCAATACATTATATTATAAATATAATATATTATTTTATATTTATATTGATTATTTTATATTCATAATGATTATATTGTAAATCATTGATTTTGAAGAATCTCATTTTTGTTGGAAGATAAATTTCTCAGTTTTAAAATATATGAGGAATGATAGAGAATAAAGGTGAAGTTCCTCACACAGAGCTTTTTTTCTAGTATGTCTGTTGATAAGAAGGCTCTTTTCTCTTCAATAATAATTATTTGAATTCTGTAAGATATTATAATTCTAATACCTATAAGCCTGAAATGCTTAGATGTATTAACATATATTCTTTATATGATCTTGAGTAACTTAAGGTGATTTTGAGACTATTTCTTTTCCTTTGCCATAAAAAGATTAGTAATTAGGTTTACTAAAAATGTTACAGGCTTTAAAAATCATCATACTATGGTGGATATGCCTGTGATCTGAAGGGTAGGGCTGTAGATCAGAGCCTACAATATTGACAATACTTGACAATATTGTGCAAGGTCCAGTTTTTGGATCTCAGTAAGCTGTAAGGGAAAAGTATGATAAGTCTTATAGGAATGCATCTGAATTTGACCACTGCCCTTTGCCATTTGAATAAGCAGGAAATTTATGCATTTCTCTGAATGATATTATCTCTCACTTTTTCCCTGGACACTGACCAACATGACGTTTTAAAGGATGAGTATCATCTACTGAGAACAGTTGGTTTTCATCTATTAAAGACAATACTGAACATCAGGGCAAAATTCTGATACTGAAAAAAAAGAAACAAAAAATATTTTTAAATTTTCATTTAAAATTTTGTTTGTGCTACTTTATGGATTTCGTTTTATATTACCACACACATAGTGGAATGGGTTTTATAAATATAACTTTCCAGAGTTCAAGCCTAGTTCTATTGCTGTTGGTTTACATAGTTATTTTATTTGGAAAATTTATTACCCTTTCACTCAATCTCATGGTCATTGAATGTGTGCTAGGAAAAGAGGAATGGGCCACATAAATCAACTTTGTTTCTCAAATGTAAATATCTCTCTAGAAAATGATGGACTCATGTGAGTGGAACCCTCTGGAAAACAACCCATCCTTACTCTTCCATCCCTTTCATATGTACAGATGAAGACATTATAAACATGTTTCACTCTCATTCAAAGACAGACTGGCATGGATGTTTTTCCCATAGGGCTGTTTTCAAAATGCACAAATAATCAGTAATATCTTCCAGAATGGCATACATCTTGAAAGGATTTGCTCATCCTAAAGACCACCTTATCCTATTGAACACTAAGGCTTTTGTTATAAGGTAGAAACTCACCATTCCTCATGGTTTTTTTCTCTGTTGTGAAATATATTCTCTAAAGTGGAGTTTCAGGGTTATTGGGAGACCAAAGAAAGTTCTAGAAAACAATGGTAAAGCAGATTACACTTATTAAAAACAACCTTTGTCACCAGTCTGGATTGACATCAATGGCAAAAAAAAAAAAAAAAAAAAAAATTAGAGCAAAGGTCCAAATTCTTCGAAAAGTAAAAGAGGGTGATGTAATTATCCACAAAAAATTTCGTTCTTTGATTCCATTTCTGAACCTTTAGATAACAAGACAAAAGGGCAAACAAATCTAAATATTGACACAAGTATGGAATGTTCAGTGTGCACAAATCAACTAAAGATAATTCTCTGTTCTATATCTGAACAGGTAAAAGGCATCTGCCAACTTTATAAGTGTGTTTGATATATATATATATATATATATATATATATATATATATATATATCCATGTCATATGAAAGGGTGCCATTTAATAATAAGTCACGAGGACTCTATAGTTCATAAAATTTATCATGTTTCATGTAGTCTCAGAACTATTCCAGGTGGAGAGATCAGAATATATATCATTTGTTTTGTAATTTTTCTTTTTTTTTTTTTCAAGTCTGTAGCCATGATTTTCAGGAGATCTCCCCTACTCAAATCTGATCTTTATCAATTTTGAAGAAATACAAAGCTTTTTGTTCCTCATGGGAAAAAAAGCATAGCATCTCCCCCAAAATAACACATTTTATGAATTCCATTTGGACAGCCTTAAATATATAGGCTGGTTTATTTCAGCAGGTTTGGTATTCCTGCAATCCAATGTCGCTCAGCAGCTGCCATATTTTGCTCATTGGCATTTAATAAACTGAAATTAGTAAAGCACTATAGGGACCAAATGTTGAAATATTCCCCATCCCATGGCTTGTTGTTTTTATATTACTTTACTCTCTTTTTAAAGACTATTAAACTATTTATTTTTTTGACTGTCCATACCTATTTTATTTTCTTTCTTCAGCACCTAATCACAATTTCAAGTGTCCTGTACCTGTTCAGAGATTGTCTTGTTATAGATATGGATTTCTGCGTACCTTCAGTCTTCCAGATCTCACACATTAAATGAGCCAGCTATTAACGGCCTTTTCAAGTGCTCAGCTGTTCAGGAAGAGCTTGTAAACCATGAATACTGGGATTGCCTGAGAGACTGCAATTGCTAGGAATTCATGTCCAGCTCCTCCTCTAGAACTTTTCTATGGTTTCTCAAGCCCTGTGGCTGGAAATATGGACCTCCATATTGGATGCCAAAATGTTAACTGTACTTTGTTTGCATTGCCAGTTCCTGGATCACGACATTGAGACATTATTAAATATAAAAGCTCTGCCACATGGCTCTTTGCCTCTCCTCAATACTTTAAGTTCTATTTCCTTTACATGTGACCGGTGCATCACCATGCTGGATTCTTTCCCAGAGTTCCTATCACTGCCCAGAAGACCCACATATTCTCTCCTGATTGGCTATTAGTTGTTCAGCTCTTTATTAAATCAATCAGATGTTGTCTTAGTCAGGCAAAGGACAGAGACACATCTTCACTCCAAGTGATCAGATAACCCACAACAGTCTGATGTTTATTCGAAATAAATTTCAAACTGAAAATTACATTAAAATCTTATTATTCAAATTACTGTGATGATATCCCAGTGGACCCTGAACACATTCCCCCACTTTCTTCCTTTCTTTCTGAAAAGGCCGTTCTTATTTCCCTTAGCAGAGATTAAATTAGATGTGTGAGAATCAGATTGCCTGAAAGAAAATTCTGATTCTTTGATTTATTTTTCAACTACGTTTTAGAAATTATTCTCATAGAAACTGCATTTTCCTTGCAGAGTTGTAAAAAAATAAATGTCATTTTATGTGAGGTGCAAATTAGAGGTGTGGTGAATGGTGAAAACAGGAGTGAAGCAGCTTTGCTTCTTCCCCTGGATTATTTCTTCTGCCTCCTTACTGCATTACAATGGCTGACAAGAGAATGTATAAATTGAGGAGCTATGTATTAAAAATATGGTTAAAAATCTAACCTCATTATTCCTTTTCAATGGGCACCTTCATTTTCTCATTCCTTGCATTGTGCATGGCTTTGCCTTTGCAATGACAAACTAAATTATTTCTTTAAAAATGTGTCTACAAAATGAAAACTAGCACAAAGGTCATGTCTCACCCTTGCCAAGAACACACAGGGAAACTTAATGAAATGTATAAGGATTCAGGGCAAGAGTTAGAACATGAATATTCTTTCTGTAAATTCTCTTCTTTTCCCACACACAAAACTATCCCGAAATATGAAATCACCCCATCACCTGTAATCAGGGATATTGTTTTATAACCCTTGACATGGAGAAAGGAAGAAGCACAGACCTAACAGGTCAGGCTTGGGTGGAGGTGAGCAGAACTGAGATGATCAGCAGTTCAAGTCCCATGGACTGCTTCTGCCTGCTGACAGAGTAAACACTGCTCACTGCCCCAGATCGCCATGCTTTCCTCTGTCTTAATGAGTTGCCTAATGAGCTAATGCTTGCAGTGAACTGTGAAATTAAAGCAATGTGTTTTCTACTGTGATAGCCAAACATTTCACTGGACAGTTTGTGTTCCACTCTCACTGCGATGTCCCCTTTGTCTATTTGTAACAGAATAAAAAGGACAGCTTCAAAGAGGTGCAGGTGTTTAATGAGGAATAAATAAACACTCCCAGCATGCAGAACAATTAAATAATCTCAAAGCAATGGGATCTGAGGCAGATGTAGGAACCATAGTAACAACCCTTAAACAGAACAAGAGGGTCCAGGGGACTTTCTGTAAGGGAGCTTAGCTCAGGCCAGGTGGTCATACTGAGGCTTTCCCTCTGGATGCCATTGGTGGAAGATCTCTAAGCAATAATGAAGTTTGTTGTTGCCAAGAAATTAGACAATGAACAGTAAATTTACAAAAATATTCTCTACACAGCAAATCCAGAGTAGGCACTATTTCCTAATCCACAGCAGCACTGTTATAAGCTCTGTAATTCTATTTCAACCTAGCATAATTTGTTTTTCACTCTTATTTTTATTTTTAAATAATAATACTTATAAATAATTAAGCATTACTATTTTCTTATACCTTTAACTAATAAATCTGGCCTTAGGTGATTTAAAATAGTGCCTTCTTTCTTTTAGCAATCTTCATAATTAGACTTACAATACAAAGAAGAAGCACGGGGGAGATATGTACTGTATTTCATGGAAAGATGAGCTACCTGGAAATAATGCAGAGCAAAATAGTGGTCATGAAAGCCAGACCTTGCAGTAGTGAGAGCTTGGAAAACTCACATGTGATATAGGTGCTGAAAGTAGCCTATAGGAAGAAAATGGTCTTAGTCTTGAAGATCAGAAAGAGCTTTAAAATGCAGAGATTATCCTTGGATGTTCCACTAAACATAGGAACAAGATGAAAGGCAGAGTCAAAGAAAATCATTAATGGGACACAATGGGGTTAACATACGGACCATGGGGATTTAAAACCATGTACAAATGTCGGAGAGAAGAGTAGAGGGACTTTAAGCCCAACTGCAGAAGTTAAGTCAGGAGATGGAGGGGAGCTCAGTTGGAAGCGTCAGTTCTTGTACATATTGTAAATACTCCATTTAATATTTGGAGAGCATTAATCATCTGATGTGGAATTTCCCTCTGTATGCTGTGAATAGTTTTATTATCATAGGTTAATAAAGAAGCTGCTTTGGTCTATGACAGGGCAGAATAGGGCCAGGCAGGAAATTTGAATAGAGATGTATAGAGAGAGTAGGTGGAATCAAAGAGATGTCATGTAGCTGCCAAAAATACCAGAATGCCAGAACCTTACTGGTAGGCCAAAACCTTGTAGTGGTACACAGATTAATAGAAATGGGGTACTTTAAGATGTAAGAGTTAATTAATAAGAAACCTGAGCAAATAGGCCAAGAAGTGTTGTCATTAATATAGCTTCTGTGTGACAATTCAGGTCTAGGCAGTTGGGAAACAAACAAGCAGTCTACATTTACATAATGATGCCCAATGTTCAACAACCCACATTCACATAAAGCCTAAGAAAGTTTTTGTTGTTGTTGTTGTTGTTTTTTAAAAAAGCACTTATACACCCCCCAAAATGGAGCTTCTTGTTAAGCACACATTTTTAGATAGGTTCTGTTTGCTGGTGGTGAACAGAGGCAAGACTCCTTTAAAAGTCTTGAGTCAGCATTGCCAGCAAAAACTGCATGAGTTCTTTGAGAGAGGGCTTTATGGTCCATGCTGGCAGCATGAACTCTGGCTCTTTTGGGAGGTCCTGCACTTAGATGGGGTTTGTGAGCAGCATGCTACTGGTAGCTTGATGGCGACATAGACCCAGTGCATCCCTGGAGCTGCGGTAGTCAACATGGCTTGCAGAGCTGGTGGTGAAAGTACCTCTACCGTATTAGACAAGCTGGAGCCAACAGGCAGGGCTATGGTGTTGATTCTAGCCATGCATGCTTAGTCAATTTAAAAAAGGAGTTCCTGGTCAGAAAATAATTACACATAGGCAATAAAGACAGATTCATACAAAAATAAAACTCTGAATGGGTTACAATGTATTTAAAAATATATGTAGGCTTGGGAGAGAGAGAGGAAAAGAATCTAGACATGAGTACAGGCAGTCATAGATTAAAGGAGTAAAGATAATAAAATAAATATTTTAAAAAGTAATAGAGTAAAAAATAAGCCATGTAAAGATGGAATATATACAGAGTCTGGGTTATGCATATTATTGTATTCTTTTTTTAAATATTTTGATTGCAGAGAGATTTGATTCTGGGGTTGCAAAGCTAAACCAACATGTATTTTACTTCAAAATTTGAGTCTAAGGATATATTACTTTAAAAAAGAGATTCTGATTTTGTTTACACAGAGGATGGGAAACTATGGATTCCTTCTAGGCTAATGTCTTTTTCTGGAACAAGACCCTATGAAAGGTCCCTGTAAACCGTAAAAATACTTCACTCTACAAAAAGCATGAAGCAATTTAGAGAATATTTTGCCCAAATTTCCAAAATGATTGTTTATAAATGTTTGTTTTCATTTAAAGGGGGATATGATATAGAGATGAATACTTTACATTGATATGGACTTTAGTCTATTGATATCAATTTAAGGTTTATTTGTTACACTGTGTGTGTGTATGTGTGTGTGTATTTCTGCTCTTGTTTAAGGTATTGTGTTTGTGAAGCTCATTAAAAAGTAGTGTATAGTTAAGAAATACAGATTAATAGATAGTCATCTGTAATAATAAAACTTTTAATTATGTTAGGTTTTTCTAGATATACAGAGATATATTCAGTTAGATAGATAATCTTCAACATTTCAAAGACCTACAGAATATGTGGTATTTAAAATGTTTTAAGAACTTAGACTTTTATCAACAGTGGGACTTGTCTTCTTCTAGCAGCACCAATTACTTCAAGGGGAATGATAGCCATTGATAAACACGTTATACAATTTTCCTTCAATGTGACAAGGCTCACCATTTGAGCAAGAAACTGCTCTTGGCTGGAATGCTTGATGGTACTCTGTATAAACTGGACAGGCAGGACCACCAGAGAAAAATGACTGCTGAATTTAACTAAAGAAAATGAGACAGTTTTTTCAGGGTTCCTGCTTCTCAGAAGAAACCACCAGGCATTCTGTAGGACACAGAAGAAAGGGACTGATAAACTGCTATTATAGGCTAAATAGTCTTTCAATTTTCCTGCTTCATGAAAAAGTCTGCTGGATACTGTGGGCTTGCAGGCTATAGATGGATGCCCCAATGTTATGGAAGCACTTTGGGTAACTATCCAGGCACCAAAATGTCTCTGCCCATTCTAGAGTTTTGGAAGCTGCTTACAATTAACTTCCTGTTTACTTTGGTAATATTTTATCTTTCTGTGATTTTTAATGGAGCAGAAGACCAAAAGATACAGTTTTCCTTAGTTATAATAAATTATATATAAAACTTTAGACACATAAAGAAATGTTGTAATCTTAATTCTTGCTTGATACCTGTTTGGTTATATGAAATTTTATGATGTTAAATTTAAAGCCCTCCTTTTTATTTAGACAGAAAATCGGAGATGATGCAAGATTTCACTCTGTATGCTGTGAATATGTTTTATTACCATTGGTTAATAAAGAAACTGCTTTGTCCTATGTCAGGGAAGAATATAGCCAGGCAGGAAATCTGAACAGAGCTATATAGAGAGTAGGCAGAGTCAGAGATGCTATGTGTCTGCCATGATGTCAGAACTCCGGAACCTTGTTGGTAGGCCACAGCCTTGTGGTGATGAACAGATTAATAGAAATGGGTTAGTTTAAGCTGTAAAAGATAGTTAATAAGAAGCCTGAGCAAATAAGTCAGACAGTGTTGTAATTAACATAGTTACTGTGTGTTTATTAGGGTCTGGGCAGCTGGGAAACTAAAACACAGTCTCCATTTATAGTCACCTCAAGACTGAAGAACATTAATTAAATTCTGGGCTTACCAGATTTGAAAGAAATTCAATATTTTAGGGAAAATTTGTTTTATTGTGAAAGAAATGTTAAAGAGAAATATGGTGGCAGTTGTCAGCATTTACACTAGCCTGTCCTTGGGGAAGGAACAACAGCAAAACAGGTCAACAACAAGAGACAAATGTGGCTATTGTCAGCACAGAGATGCCCACTGTCCTATATGCCTGTACTATAGCCCCTTACAAAAAGCAAGGGCTTTCTCTCCACACTCTTTCTCTCTTTTTGCTCAGAGTTCAACTCTGAGTCCCTCCCCCTCCCCTATAAATCTCTCGTATGAGCTCTGTCACATGGGGTGACTTTGTGGGACCCCTTGTGTCAAGTCCACTGAGGTAACTTCTACTATTAAATCATTAAGGTTGTACTTTAATAATAAATATTTGGAAAGCACAAGAAGCCTTGCACCCATAAGTTAATGTGCATATCTATATGTTATACATAAGAGAAAACCACTTGTTCTTCCCAACTACACGGCTTGCTTAGATCTGAAATAATCCCACAGAAATTGTATTAATTAAATCACTGCTTGACCCATTAGCTCTAAATTCTTATTGAATCTTACATATTAATCTAACCCATTTCTATTAATCTGTATACTGCCACGTGGCTGTGGCTTACCGGCTAAAAGTCCCAGTGTCTGTCTCCAGCAGCTCCGTGGCTTCTCTCTGACTCTTTTTTCTCCCAGCCTACAGCCTAGCTTTTCCCACCTAGTTCTGTTCTTCCCTGCCATAGGCTCAAAGCAATTCTTTATTCATTAACCAATAAAGGCAACACATACACAAAAGGACCTCCCACACCATCGAGTGTCAATAACCCATGCTAGATGGAACCAGCGGGTTAGAACTTTTGTGTGTGTGTGTGTGTGTGTGTTGAGTGTGTGTGTGTAATTTGTGGCATTCAGGTGTCCATGGAGACCAGAAAAGATGTTGACTTTCCTCTAACTGAAATTATTGGTGAAAGATCCAACATGGTTGAAAGGAACTGAACTGGGGTACTCTATAGGAGCAGTCAGTGCTTCTAACCAACCATCAGGCAATCTCTCCAGCCCCAAGCATCACAAATTTGAAGATAAACTGGACTTCATATTACACATCTACATCAAGAATAAAATACAAGGGATCAGTTATTTTTCTATTGTCTTCATAAGTCACCATATCCAAGGCAATTTTCAAAAGAAAAGATGTTGGGTGTCCAACAGTTTCAGAGAAAGTGTACATGGCAGCCACTGTGGGGAGCATGACAGCAGGCAGCCATGATGCTGGAGGATCTTGAAATCTTGAGACATAGCCAGGAGACAAAGAAAGCTAATTGGGAATGGCACGGGCTTTGAAAAACAAAAGCTTTTCCCTGTGACATACCTCCTCCAACAAGGCCACATGTGCTACTAATCTTCCCAAACACTTACTCATATGGCAAAGGTGAAGAGAATGCTTTCCAAACATACATATGTACACACACACACACACACACACACACACACACACACGGCAAAGCCGAAGAGAATGCTTTCCAAACATACATATGTACACACACACACACACACACACACACACACACACACACACACACACACATGGCAAAGCTGAAGAGAATGATGATGACTACTTCAAAACACATTTTGATTGTAATCCTGGAAGCTGTGTGTCAGATAAGTGTCCCTGTAGTGAACTTCCTGATAGTCTTGGGGGACAAACAGAGATTAGTGAAGTTGAGGGCATTTCCAGAGACTTGCCGGAAAGAACAAAGCTTAAACCACCTCACAGAATTAGAAAATAGTATGGTGGTATGGAACCTAGGCCAGTCAGCTCTATCATAGCATCTTCTACAGGGCAGAGCATCTCTTGGCAAGGAAGGTTAAGCTACAGAATTCACATCCCTATGCTGAGCCTTTTCTTTCAAATCACAAAAAAAGAAAAAAGTGGATAAAGAGTTTGCATTCCTCCTCTCTTCTGGGTCTTCTAAATTTCAAGGTAGTTTAGCATCCAAACTTCATCATACTTATATCTAGCTCTGCTTACTGAGGTTTATAGACTTGATTCAAATCAAAACAGAAAGGTAAGATGTGAAAAAATGTATAGTTTGGTGAGAAAGAGACCTGGACTAAGTTTTAAAGTGTGGACAAAGTGGGTCAGACAAAGCAATTGTTGTTTGATTAAGTAAATTGTCATTTAAGATCAGGTGCATTACACCTGTATCTTTTGTCTCAGGTACCATGAGACAAAATGCTTCTCATTTAAGTTCTACATTGTAATGATACTTTAAGACATTTCATTTGAAAACAGAACCTGAACAAAGAGAAGCTTTAAGACACTATGCTGTGGCTGGGCTTCCTAAGGATTTGTTTCTCCAGTTCAACCAGATGTGTTGTGTGAGAGAGCATTGCTCCAGAAGTTTAAAGAAGAAAGCTTAGATAAGCAGGAGAACTTGGCTTCCTATACTTTATGACAGTTTATAGGCAAGAAGGATGCCAAAGTGAAAAACTCATAAAGACTTGCACCAAAGTTCTAGAAAGCTGCTGAGACCATACTACAAGGTTGGATTTCCAGCATACAAGTCCTGAGTTGGGTGTGCTCAAATCTGTGAGGGTGATACGTCCGTTGCAATGACTATTGAAAACAAACAAACAAAAAAAAAAACAAGAATTCCAGAAACATGCAATTCTCTAATAAGAAAGTTGTGTGTACTAAGGAGCTAGTCCCAGAGAGAGGTAACAAGTGCCACGGGCCACAGAATTAGCAGATGGTTGCAAAGCCTTTTGACAATGCAAAGTTTATTTTCCCACCAGATTTTGGTCTTGCTATGGCTCTCTTTCCACAAGTTTCTGAACTTCTGTTTTAGGACCAGAATATTTATATTATTACTTATTGAAAATAAATTATTTGCTTTTTGATATTGCAAGGCCCACAGATAAAAGACAACTTTGAGTCTTAGAGGAGAATGGAATTTTCAATTCCTTTTATTTGTGGACTCCTTAGTTCATGATTGTAGGCATTTTGTGTTTTGGCATGGCTGTAATACTATAAAGGCAAGGATTAGATAGTTTGCATTAACGTAATGAGTTTGGATTCCAAATTTTCAAGGTATCAATGTTGACAGTTAATCTGCTAGAGTAGGCTTTTCCTTCAGCAGTTTAACCATTTTTCAAATGGTTAGTGATATGATAAGTGACTTTATTCTACTTTAATTATTATGCAGAGATATATAGTACAGAGCCCACAGACAGGAAGTTTCTCTAGCTTAGCGTTTTAGTATAGTATTAACTAGAATTAGAAATGAGTCACTCTGAGTGCTTAACATGAAACTCAAAGAACCCTTAAATAATGAGATTAGTTTATTTTTATTTGCAATGGAGAAAGACCTTTTCCTTATCAAAGTGAGCATACTAAAACAGATCTATTTGTACACAACCTCAGCATAAAATCAAAGTAATATGGACCATTTTCCAGGGTCATCCAATCCCAGTGGAGATTAGCCGTTACTTAGTAGAAAGCATCCCACGTAGACAAGGCTAAGAAAGCAAGTTAAATTTAATACTACAAACTCAGGGATGTGCTGATAGTCATTACATAGTCACAATCCATGGCCCTGAACAACCTTCCTCTGCTACTCATTATTCTGTATTGTCATTTTCATCAATAGATGCTTCATTAGATTTCTCTTTAAACAGCCCTTCTCGTATGTTTTTCCCAGATAGCCTCACTTCTTTGACAAGCACTAGGATGGGCTGCATTTCTGAAGTATATAGCGATCAGGCCCTTGGCATTGAGCATCACTGGGCTCCTTTAACTCGTACTTCTGTAATGTGCCAGGTATGAGACATGGCAGATGGTGCAACCCCTAATGTCACTTATTATTTATTATTCAATAAACCAAGGCAATAAATGGAGAGGACTATTTTACTTATCAAGGTATCATGATTTGATATTTAAAGAAATATTCTTTAAAAAGAAAAATTATATGTGAAAGTGTCATTAAACAAAGTCTATGAAATATAGTTTAGTCTTGTGGGTTTTTTTTTTTTGCAATATCTACTAAATCCTACCAAAATACCATCTTTGACTTAAATTTTGAAAACAACTTGAACAGAAATGATCCCCAGAAGAACAAACATCTCACGGAGTTCAGCTAACTATATAATGGAAAATGCATATGCATATAGTTTTTCTATAACAACAAGGAGCATGGCATACTTAATTTGATGTTTTCTTTGTAATCTTTTGAATCCTTTTAGCAAACAGATAGCCCGCTTTTATATCCATTCCTCAGCAATGCAGTAGGTCATAAACTCTATAGTTACATGGACATTTTGAGCACTTTCACTCACAGAATATCTTTGCTGCAATAATGAATCTGACATAAAGATAAATGACGACAATTAGTTTTAACTAGGATTATTTCTTTAGTCATGACTAATTTATCTGTTTCAGTATCTGGAAATCCATGTTGTTTCCTGACAGGCACCAAAAGGAGGAAAATGAAGTTAAGTTCAAAATCTAGAACAACTTGTTTTTTTGTTCTCCAGAATGACCTTTGAATGACAAATTTATAAGCCTTTGTATGGGCCTGTGGGGAAATGACCTGTTCTATTGAAAAAAAAACTTCTGTATAAAACACAGAAATCAGTTTCAACTCCTAGAATAAAAAATTCATATGAGTGTACCCAGAAAACTATTTAAAACCCCATGTTAAATTTTCTCTCCCATCCCCTTTTTCTCTTTTTCTCCTTTTTCACTTCTAAAGAGGATCAGGACAGAGAGTATGGGCAAGTGCCTCAGATCAGTAACTTAATCGTTTATTGAAGATATAAGGTTCCCCTTAGATGGTCAGGGTAGTGAACTGAGAATAAATATGAAAAGCATACTTAAGGTTTGAGAAAAACTGTGGTCTATACCTACATTAGCAGAGGAGGGAGATTTCTTTCTTTTCTTCTTCTATACTTTCTTGCCATTATCATCTTTTTTCTCCTTTTCTCTTCTCTTCAAATTGCCACTGACTTATTCACTCAACTTTGTCCTCCCCTTTCTTTGATATATGAGCAGGTAGCTCTCTAGGATGACCTTCAATTTCTAGGCTCAAAAAGTTCATCTTCCTGAAAACTGAGACTACAGTGTCTGTGTATCCACCATGCTATGGATACTATGTAAATTTGTTTTCTTCAGGCCTCAAATCCTCTAACCACTAACAGTGTTTTTCATATCCATGCAAGCTTTAATTTGTTTGATTATTTTTCTGACAAACTCTGTTCCCATACCAAGTGTGGTCTAGGGAAAAATGCCCCAAGCTTCAACTTCACCCATGCCAAGGTGACAGTACCATGACATTGCTGCAATGAAATACCTCCACTCTATGCTATGGATTGGAAAGCTGAGATCAGAGAAATTGTCTTTAGCAGTGGACAACTGAAGAGATCATAGAGACCTGGGATCCTCTGACATAAAATGGTTAGAAGAATCAGACCTAAATCAGACCTTTGTCCATGTTGTTCTCTACTTTAGGAGACACTAAGAAAGAATGCTGTTGAGTTGGGGTTTTGATGACCACTGGAATGACTTCAATTCTGGGCCATTTCAGCAGAAAGAGCTCCAAAATATGCATATTATAACGTTGAGTTCAAATGAGTTTTCCAATTCAATTTAAATATTAACAGATTTTTAGCTTCAATTTCTTTGTTTTTTGTTTTTTGTTTTTTTAAACAGGGTCTCTTTGTGTAACAGTCATGGCTGTGCTGGAACTCACTTTGTAGACCAACCTGGTCTAGAACTCACAGAAATCCACCTGTCTCTGCCTCACAAGTGCTGGAACTAAAGGCAGATGCAACCACTGCCTGGCCTAGCTCCAATTTCTTTAACACCGAGGATACCACTCTAGCAAAGGGAATGATTGACTGTGAAAAGCACTAACATCACTTCCTACTTGCTTTTATCTTCTATATAAAAGAACTTCAAAATCATGATGCTGACTACATATTTGATACAGTTGTGTAAATGTTTTTGACTTGCATGCAGTAGATTTTTCATGAAAAGAAATCCAAGTGCTCTCCACAGCCGTGTGTCAAAAGGAAATGAGGAACAAGAGAACAAGCAGAATGTAGACATGTGAGGAGTCCTTGAAGTACTTCAACTCCTGATCTCTGTCTACAAAGGACCCGAGGGTGAAGGGTGAGTGACTTCATGGGAAAGAAGATGTATTCACACTGAGCACTGCACAGGCAGAACACAAGTTAATAGGGGTAGAGATGGAGACTCAGAATAGCGGAATACTAAAGAAAAGCAGGTATTTGTGAAAGAAATTTCAGAGTGTTTACTCAGGTTATTACCTTAGTTCTGAAGAATGAGAAGAAATCCATAAGAGAAAATAAATATGAAAGAACTCTGAGATAGAAAAATCAGTTTTTAAATCATACTACAGCAAACTAAGAAATAAGAATGGTGTACTAGATAGAGCTCTGTCCCTTTATCCTGGTGTCCAGAAAGGGTTAGATTGAATGAGCTTCATCTTCTTTGAACTGCCCATCTAGAAGTTGATTTGCTCCAAACTTTTTTATAAGCCATTGCATTTATTTTTGTTTTTTATTGCTTTATAAATGATGCCATTTAAAATTTCCACTTCCTCCCATTTCCTTCCCACTCCCTCACTCACTGTCCCCCCTCCCCTCCAGTCCTAATAGGGGGCAGGGAACCCTGCCCTGTGGGAAGTCCGAGGCCCTCCCCCCTCCATCTAGGCTTAGGGAGGTATGCATCCAAACTTGAGATCAGAATATGTATTTTGTTCAGAGAATACTTAGAAAAAACTGTGTTTGATACTGTTTTGTTTGATTTTCTATTTGTCACCATCTTACCTTTATTAAAAACTATCTTATGAGTTATAAAACTAAAACACATACTTAAATCCTGTATCTTCAGAGAGGAATCAGGATGTCCCTGACCCACCAAGGAATTACAGTTGGGGATGGGTGTATACAGGATGTAAAGTTAAATTCCAAACGTGTGGAGGAGGCCAATTGCAGTCTAACAACAAACTAAAGTAAATGACTAATCATTAACTATCAGACAATAATGCTTCACAGTAAGAGCTGCAATTTCATAAGACTGGATGACATATAGAACACAGGGAACTCAGTGTGTATAATCTCCTTCAAGGAGCACAAGAAACATAAATGAGGGTTGGAATGAAATTATGAATTAAAATAGAAAGCACTGAGGAAAAATAAAGTATCTTCAGCACATAGCACGATTTTGCATACTCCAACTTTCATCCTTTGATGCATAGGTATCTACCACAAAAGGAAAGATGTGACTCTGTGTGAAACGACAGTGTTTCTGTTTTCTTATCTGTAGTTAAAACTAAAGCAGCAGTCTTCTCTAATTAATCCTGATTTGCACTATGAGAAGCAGACATTCATAACTACCACACTGAATTGTAGTAGAAAGCCAGGCAGGCTTATTGTTTGTTTTTTTCTGTATATGAATGAGGATTGCATCTACGATTACTTGGTTGTATAACTACAGCTCTTTCCGGAGAGGAAATGAGAGGAGAGTTACAGGTGACTTCACTTGGTAAATCTTTAGATCTCTTCAGCTGGGCAGAGACAGAGAGTCAGTCATTATTTCAGGCAGTTACATTCATTTCTTTCTTCTCTGCTATTATTAGTATCATGGAATATTCTTGTAAGTCGCGTGTTCTCTATGATTGCTAAGCCTCCCATATTCCCAACCCAAGAAGAGGACGTGGATATGCAGCAACTGGGAAGAGGTCTAATAAATATCCTTTAAAGAAATCAAAACGGTCGGGATCTTCCAGAAGCTGCAACTGGACACCTAACGTATATTATGTGAATCTGAACATTGGTCACTCAAGCTGGGTTAGGAATTAAAATCTCAACAGGATCTCCACTTGCTTGTTTGTTTAAGCTTGTTTATGCTCCCTTTTCCATAACTTTTGCCTTTCAAAATACTTTGGATTGCATGATCATTTTTCTGGACCCACAGAGACACTTCTCACATCTCCTTCTACCATAAATGTTGTTAGGATTCAACTCTGGTTATCAGGCTTTAGGCTGAAGTTTCTGTCCTGCCTGGTCCCACAACCTTTTGGTCACTACAGAACACACAAAAGTTTATATTAATTATAAACTTGTTGTTCTTTTAGCTCAGGTTTATTATTAACTAACTCTTACAACTTAAATATCCATAATTCTTCTCTATGTTTAGCCACATGGCTTGCTACCTTATTCAGTGAGGCATTTTCTTCTTGCTTCCTCTGTGTCAGGCTAGTGACTACAGAATGAGCCTTTCCTCTTTCCAGAGTTCTCCTAGTCTGGTCACCCACCTATACTTCCTGCCTGGCTTCTGACCAATCGGCATTTTGCTAAATCAATACAAGTGGCAAAACTTTACAGAGTACAAGAGTATTTTCCCACAGTGATGGGGAACCTTCTCCAACCAAAGGCCTTAGAGAGGCTGGACCAGGTTGAGGTGTGATTTTTGGGTACCAAAAAGCCACAGTCCCACTGCTTGCTCTCTTGTACCTGTCAGCCACACCTGGATGTTGGACCCTATTCCTATTTCCTAACTTTATTCCATGAATTCCCTTTTAATATAGAAAACCTTAAAATACTCTATTCGGAGGTAGCTTCGGATTATTTAACTAGCGTTCTTCTCATTTGATGCATTCTGCATCACCACAGCATCAGGCTTTGGGGCAACCATCTTTGCCTACTGAGATTTATTTCTAGTCTCAATATGGGGTTCTTCTTTTCTTTCTTTTTTGTGTTTGTTTTGCAGTGTTGAGGATGGATCTTAGGGCATAGATACACACTTCACCTCTAAGTTATATTCCTAGTTTATATTCTTTATGTGTTTCGTTTTAGATAATAGAAATAAGATATTCAGAAATGCATATGATAACTGAACTTTTAAAATATGATAAACTGAGTTGATGAAAATATTAACAGCTCTGAATTTTTGTGTTCACATTAAGAACAAAACCTAATTGGAGACATGGAGAATATTCTGAAGCATATTACTTAGTTATTACAGGTTAGTTATTACTATACCTGTAATATAAAAGAAATTCAATGATTTTTTCTCAGATTATGGTTTTCAGACATTATAGTGGATCCTTTTTGCAATTCTTTAGAAATGAGCAATGAGTTTAGAACAACATTGAGAGAACTTGGACAACTGAGAAAGCTGAGTTAATTTAGCCACTTAACAAACTTTTTACCAAGTCGTTCTTCAAGATCTGGCTGAATTAATTCACTGCATCTATTTCTGCTCCTGCTCCATCAGCCTACAGGAAAGGAGCTGCCATCAGTTCTACAGGGAAGACACTCCCATGACCAAAATACTAGCAACTTTAGTTCTGGATTCAAAGTTTAGCTGAATACAGTCTATCTTTCCCGTCAGGCTTACAATTCAAGGGCTTGTATTTATATCTGTAAATCTTTGGCCTCACTAGGAACCCTTCTCTTTGTACTTTGTCAATACACTTGTCAGCACATTGTGTTGGAAAGTGTTACAGCCTGCTACAGCTGATTAGAAATCCATGTCACAGATTGAGGTGGATGTGTGAGATTCCCTCAGGGACAATGTGGCCAGGTACTCAAAATTAGTGACAAGCATGCTACTTCCCCCAGTCAACTGAGGACCTCTGTCTTCTCAGAAGGGTCCAGTCAATCTGTATAGAACTTCATTCCTTTGTTCTCTTTAAGTCTTGATCAACCATTGAAGGAGAAGTGACCAGAGAGACCAGTGCACTAACCCTGGGTTACAAGCTATAATGAGCCCTGAATGGCCACCTGAACCTTCCTCCACCTATCCAGTGTCTTTTGGCTCTTGGTAGCCACAGTGCTATTTGTGGATCCTTGCTACTCCCAGAATGTGAGCCCCCTAAATCTCCAGCTCTGGCCTAAGCAGATTATCAATATCACTGCCATTCAAAACTCAGTGAAACTGAGTTATAAAGAAAACATACCTCAGAAAACTAAAAAAAAAAACCATGAGTGTCTGTTAAGAAATGCCAGCGCACCTCCCCCTCAGAGACTGCTAATGTCACTTACTATGTTAACAAAAACATGTCAGCAGCAACAGGGAGGAGAAATAGCTCCATGGTCACCAGTGTTAATGAACATATGAACCATTCTTTACACTTGTTGAGGGAGAAGCAACAGGATCTCATGAGGTGTCTCCCCTCTTCTCTAGAGTTACCATGTTTAAGACAGGGTCTCACTATGGATTCCAAACAGACTAAAAATCATGGGGCACTACAGCCTCCCTTCTCTAGTACAGGGACCTCATGTGTGAGCCAGCATACTCAGCAAGCTCTTACTTTTTGTTCCAGGAATGATTTACCTAATTGCCTTGGGCCTCTGTGAAAACAAAGATCTTAGCCAACTCTAGCCCTAAAAATTCATGAAGCCTAGGACATTTTTTTTCTTCATTATTGCTGAGTTTCCTCATCCCATTATGAGTTTAGAGCATTCAGAGGCTGTTTAAGTTCTGTATTTACCTCAGTCAAGATCATGCATGCATGAGCAAAGTTCGTCTTTGTCCTAATAAACTGCCTGTGCTAGGCCTGAGAGGACTGTGCTTTGGGACAATAAACAATAGCAAATATTTCAGCGACTTCCTACTTCCTATTTTTTTTCATCAGCCACTCTTCTCGCAGCTCTAGGGAAGCCTCGTGCAAAGCCACAAAAAGAGTGTCATTGTGGGTAGTCTGGTGATGAACTGATGGCTGAGGAGAAAGTCCATACACACTTGACTAAAATCTTCCATTTTCCCACCCTCTCTTGCTGCCTGTGGTCTCAGTTGCCTTAGGCTTCCACTAAAACTCCAAACTCTTCAGTTCTCCTTCCTGGATATGCCGTGCCAATCCCCCAGTGCTGGAAAATGCAGACTTAGAAACAAGTTTCAAGACTGAGCACACCTAGCAAGACTCATAAGCGGATGCAAGAGTCCAGAGTCTTATACTTATGGGTTTCTATTTTTCTTGATTTTTATGTCTGAGAGTATTTAGGTTTCATGTAACTATGGGCATTCCTGGTGATAGCTAAAGTTCCCAGAAGCAGTTAGATCACCCAGAACTACAGTACAGAGTAGTATGAGCCACCATGTGGGTGCTGAGTTCCATACTCCGAACCCCATAATACAGCTCAATTCTCTTCAGCACTGAGCCTTAATTACATTCTGTAAATGAGTGGTGTCTGGGCAACACTGGGAATCAGGATGCTTTCCTTCTTCCCGGTCTGTTTATCTAGGAGCATGTACAAGGGATGACCTGGGACACTCAGGTCAGTCCTGTAACAATAGAGCAACCTCTCTTCAAGCTATGCACTTTCCTGCAGCATGTTGAGGGTGTGGGTGAGTTGGGTCTTGGTTGTGAGGTGTCTGTGTCTCCAGGGCCAGCTCTGATATGGAAATATTAAACTCTGACTTCATTTAGGCCAGTATGGCAGGAAGCTGGGGTGAGCACATCAGGGAAGGATTGAAATGGAAAAGTTTAAAAAAAGGGTTTCTGGAGCAGGGTTGGGATGGTATGGCAGCATATACATAGAGGACACCTACAGATCAACTTCTTACACTCATCTAGCCAGAGCCATCCATAGGGCCAGTAGTAAGAAAACCATGCACTGTAGTGTGATCCATTTGCTTAGTGCTGACTTGTGGAAATGGGTGAGAACTCACTATTCTCAGGCAGAAAAGGCTACGGCAATACTTTCCACACCTGCCTGCCTTGAGTTTTCCAGAAGAAATCATTCTCTACCCAAGATATTCATTCCTGTCATTTGCAATTAAAAGGGTTAAAAACATATGTTGAGTGTTTGGTACCAAATGAGACATCTACATCACACACACACACACACACACACACACACACACACACACACACACCCCTCCACTCAGAAGGCATGGCATAAAATGATGCTGAAATAATTTAAGAAGTGGAGATTGGGAAATAGTGCTGTGAAAACCTCTGGACAGGACAAGGCCATTACACTCAGGAAAGCCCAACAGTTGTGGTTACCTCCACTAAAGCCCTTCAGTATTCCAGAATGGATAGGGTAGAGGCTAGTGCTGCAACCCTAGCTGAGGAGTTATTGATAATTCTTTTTAGGGGAAGAGGAGTCATTTTTCTCTGGGGGTGTAGAGAGTGGGAACTTGCCAAGAACCCAATAGAGTTGAACAAGCATGCACATGAAAAAAAAACCTGATTAAACTCAGTAGGTCATGCAAAACAGAAAATGGGGCAGGAAACTTGGTTTTATTTTTAAAAAGGCCATTGACACCAAGACTAACAAGTTTATAATGGGGATTTAGGTAGGATTAGAGGAACGTGGGAGAGGAAGATGAGGACTAAGTATGATCAAGATATAGACCTGCAGGGCAATGTCAAACAATAAATTTTAAAGTTCACAGTCATAGCAATTAAGTCTTTAATCCCAACACTTGGGAAGAAGAAGCAGGTGGATTATTCTAAGTTCCAGGACAACCTGGACTATATGGTGAAATTCAGATAAGATATTACTTCACACTGAGGTACAGTCACAGTTAAAGAAAAAAAAGACAGAACAAAGGAAAAATGAAATAGAGGAGAAATAAGCAACTAGCTCAAGGTAGCCCACCAGTGCCTAGATAATCCTATTTGCTGGCAACTGCATATCTCATTTAACTTGATTATATGACCCCTGATTAGAAGGAAGACTCAAGACTCAAGAGCTTGACACAAAAGTCAAATTTAATCATAGAAATATCATTTTTTTAAAAACTACAAATCTGTTTCAAAATACACTTTAAAATAAAATATAAGCTTCGGTGAAATTTATGAAAAATGACAATGCTTTCTAGGTGGATTCTTTGCTCGAGAGGGCCAACATTAACAGAGAATGTGCACCCCCACACAGTTCATGGTAAGCTGTCTTTGTCAGTCTGTCACTGATGGTGAATTTGTACTGCCACCCCTTATGCAGGACACCAGTTGTGATGATATAATCATTAGCTTCAGTTGTGTGGTCATCATATCTGGGAAACTTTACAAACTTCAAAGAAAGGTTTTTCAGATAAGCAGACTTCTGTCTCTTGGCCATAGACAGTTTAGAGGTGTGTTATATTCTGTTTGGTGGCCAGAGTGGTCAGTCAGGAAGATGGTCACCTGGACAACATGGTTGCCAGACTGGACAATCTGGAGAGGCTGACATAGTGTATGAGGAGGGGATAAGAGCTATCTTGCGATGTAGATTAGACAACTCTGACAGTCCGCAGGCTGACATTTTCTTCTCTCGTTTTCCAGGGTTTGTGAGGTCATTCACCTTGTTACAGAAGTCCTTATTTCAGATGTGATGCTCTGGAGCCTGATTTAGTGGGGAGGGCCTTGGCCCTGCATCAACGTGATAGTCTAGACTTTGGAGACATCCTAAGGAAACCCTTATCCCCTGTAAGGAGAGAATAAGGAGTGGGTTAGGGAGAGGTAGGTAGGCAGGAGAAGGGGTGGGAGGGGAAACTGGCATTGGAAAGTAAAATGAAAAAAAAATTAAATAAAAACATTGCAAAAATAAAGTTGTTAAAAGCAAGCACACATTCCCACTGATACAGGTGTGTGGGGTTTTTTCTCAGAGAAAGTCTATGGTGGTCACACTGCTCTTTGGATGGTTATGTGACTGTAGTCCTACAATTGGAGAAAAGGAAATGTGGTTAAGGCATGGAAATCTCCCGATTTGAAACAACATATACTTTTTATATTATGCCAGAAGAGAGCCTCTTGTGACCCAGACTAACATACATAACCTAGGTACCCCAGGAGGATGCTGAAATTATCCTCCTGCCACTAGCTCTGCAGTGCTGGATTATAGGCAAACACCACCAGGGAAAATTTCAGTAGTGCTCGGAAATGAGTCCAGGACCTAGTGCCTGAAACAGGAACACTCTCCAGGCTAAGACACATCCTCATCAAGAAATCACTGATTTTAGAAGCTTACTGAAGCCAGGTAGATCTCAGCCTAGAAGTGAAATCCTGGTATCAGTAGAAGCAATGTCAAAAGATCTATCACCCATCACTCCCACCTAGTTCTCCTCATGGGTGGAGCCAGTGCCTCCGCACGGATCTTTGCATCTATTTTCCAGGGTCACTTGGAAAATAGACCTTTATTAAAAGGGAAAAGTAAGTTTAGTGTAGTATTGGAGTCACAACTGCAATTGGACAGCAAAGGTGACCTAATAGTCCTCGAGAGGATGCTCACACTGACATTCAAAGTCATGAGGATTGATCAGTCAGAAAGCCTGGCTGTGTAGTCTCAGCCAGCCTCACAATGGTGATCTCCTACTGTAACTGCCAAAGTGCTGGTGCTGCAGGTGTGTTTCACCACCCCAGTGAATGATTCTAACCTTCCTCCCTCACCTCAGTGTTTCATCTCCTTGACCTCTCCAGTGCTTTGCTGGGTGAAGCACAATTAATAAAAACTCAGAGACAGATACTAGGGTTCAACCTGAAGACCAGAGATGCAAAGCAGCCACTGGCTCTTACCCCAGCTTCAGTCTGAAAATGGTGATCCTGCCTCCAGGAAACCTCAGAATGAGATTCAGACTGAGAGCTGTCTCCTCCCATTTTATAAACCTCTTTAGTTCTGGGGTTAAGGGCATGCACCACTACCACCTGGTGCAGTGCCCCAAGTGGCTGTAATGAGTCCCAGGCAGGGAGCCTCATGATGGGTGAGAGACCTCCATGGGGCAGCCAGTCCCACTAGAAGAAACAAACAGATGGGCACACCATGAGACCATGCCACAGGTCTCCAAAGGTGGCTGATCCTGGGCAGGGAGCTATGCTGGGGGTGAGAGACAGAAACATGAAGAGGCATACCATACAGAGTGAGGTTGGATATTTATTTTGTGGGTTATAGAGGAGAAAGGGGAAGAGAAGAGCAGAGAGAGAGAGAGAGAGAGAGAGAGAGAGAGAGAGAGAGAGAGAAACATAGATGGGGCAATGGGAGAAGTAGGGAGAAGGGAGAGACAGAAGCTGCCTATTTGAGAGAGAGATGAAAAGAAATAGGACTCAGGCTGGAAGCTGAAGATCAGCTTGCCTCAGTGGATGGTGGAGGGAGTGGGCATTGGTTGTCTTTTCAAGGGACAAAACAGACCATTACAGTAGGTCTTGAGATCTCAGAGATCTTGAGGTGTTTGATTTATATCCCAAGGCTTAACAAGGAACTGAGTACTCCTCATTTTAGAATTAGTCAATTTGCCTGTTTCCATGCTGAACTTGCCTAAAGGTGAGATGATCTTTCGGGGTTCCTGATTTATGAAAGAGTCTGCGAGACATTCTGCAGGACACAGCAGATAGTAACTGAACTGCCTTTGAAATTTCCTGCTTCATGGAAATGTCTGCTGGAAACTATGGGCCTGTAGGCTGAAGATGGATGCCCCAACGGTACAGAAAAACTTTGTCCAGGCAGCAAGATGTCTCTGATTTCTAGAGTTTTGTAAGTTGCTTACTTCTCATTTACTTAGGTAATATTATATCCTTCTGGAGTCTTTGATGGAGTTGAAGAATAGATAGGTAGTTATAGTTGTTTCCTTTGTTATGATAAAAGATAAAATAGATATAAATATTGTAACTGTAATTCTTACTTGATAACTGTTTTGTTATATGTAGTTTTGCTATGTTAAATTTAAAGCCTTTTTTTTTGTTTAAACAAAAAAAGGGGAAATGATGTTGGAGGGTTTTCTGTTTTTCTGTTTTGTGTTGATTTCATTGGTTAATAAAGAAACTGCCTTGGCCCTTTGATAGGACAGAAAATTAGGTAGGCTGAGTAAACAGAACAGAATGCTGGGAGGAAGTGAGGCAATCACCATGCCTCTCCTCTCTGGTCAGACGCAATAGAGCCAGCTGCCAGGTCAGACATGCTGAATCTTTCCCGGTAAGACATCACCTCGTGGTGCTACACAGATTATTAGAAATGGGTTAAGCAAGATATAAGAGTTAGCCAAGAAGAGGCTAGATATAATGGGCCAGGCAGTGTTTATATGAATACAGTTTGTGTGTTGTTATTCAGGGCATAAGCTAGCAGTGCATGAGACAGGCTGGATGAAAAGCAGGCCTGTTCACCTCATCACTACATAAAGCTAATGGGCCAAACAGTGATTTAATTAATACAGTTTCTGTGTGATTATTTCGGGTCTAAGCTTGCCAGGTGGTTGGGAACCAACAAGCTCCCTCCTTACAACAATAGGACATGTTGCAGAGTTGGGGGAGAACCTTGATTCCCTAGACCTACAGAGCCATCCATGTGGACATACAACATAGAAAAGTTGTAGCCCAAGACTCCAAGTGTGAGTGAAGATGGTTCACTAATTCCAGCAATAACCCAGGGACAGGTTGTTCAACTTAGCTGGGACCAGTTATCCCTTTCCTGATTATTTCTCCCAGTCTAATAGGAACTGAACAGCTTGCTCCTTTAATATATTGCACAGGCTCAAGGCTGGCAAAGGCTGACTCTCTCACCTGGAAATGTGTGAATTGTTGACTGCACAGGCTAACAGCTGGGAAAAGCTGACTCTCTCACCTGTGTCTAATTGAGACAGAGCACTGCAATTTGACTTGCCAAACCTCCTCATTCAAGAACAGATGTTGACTCATGCCATACAAGACAAGAATCAACAAATATTTAGAAACTTCTGAACAGTCAGCCCTAGTGATGTACACATGGAATTTTAGCATTTTCTTACTGAAAAAGCAACATCTCAAGTCAGGTCTAGTCATGCTAGAAAGCCAGGTGATACAAATGAAAAACAAAAAATAACAAACAAAATAATAAAATAAATAAGCTGAGATATTTGAGAACTTTGTTCAGCAATATTTGTGGATTTCCATTTTAAAATCCTTTATGTATGAACTGTGAGTGTGTTAGAACATGTCCGTGATCTGTATGTATTTTTCAGATTATGCTTGTTCATGTGCGAGCCAGAATGCACAGATGCTTCAGCACATCTACGTATATAGGCAAACTGCCTAGGGTGTTGGCCTTCCCTGTTTTTTTTTTTTTTTTTTTTTTTTTAGTTCAATAGAATGTTTTTTGTGTCTGCCCAGCCATAGCTGTACTTTGAGAAACTAGATCTTCTCCTGTCTCTCCATCCTATCTCACCCGAAGAGAACTTTAAATGTAGAGGTGACCAACCATACCCAGTTGTCATGTGCTTTCTGGATATTCCAGCTCAGGTTCCAACACTGTCACTGCTAACTCTTCATCCATACAGTCATCATCTCCCTGGCTCTGACTGAGGATTTCCTAAGTGTCTACCAAATGCTGAAAGCAATCTCATCCAACCAAAATTCCTTTGTTTTTACATCTCTTCATTACATCATAAAACTATCTGAGAGTTCCACTTTTAAAAAGTGACAGTGCCCAGCACATTCCTTGATGGGAGATGATATGGTATTCTCTCAATGTATGTCTTGTGTTTCTTCAATTCTCTACAGAGCTCTGGGAAGATGAGGATCTGAATTCCAACAAGTTTTACGGAAACTGATCTGGCTTAAACTAAGTTTCTGCTTTATAAATAGGTCAAGGCGGTTTCTTCATTAATGATAATCACAGAGGGGACTCCCACATCAGGCAGTAACTCAGGCATATAGGAAACTCTCTCCACCTTAAGATACATCTATACTACTCTTGGGATTATACACAAAAGATGCTTAATCCTACCACAGACTGATATTAGGGAGGCAGCGGGTATCTGGCTCCAATCAACCATGTTCAATGATAGTCTATCAATAATAGCCAGAATTGGAAACAACCTAGATGTCTCCCAACTGAAAATGAATAAAGAAAATGTGTTGCATTTAATAAAATGAAGTATTACTAAGCCATGAAAAAGAAATGAAATCATGAAATTCACAGGTAAATTGATTTAACTAGGACAAAAATCATCTTTAGTGAGGTATTCCAGACCTAGAAAGACAAATAAAACATGAATTATCTTATATGCAGATATTAGCACTTAAGCTAATCATAACCAAGCAACAATCCATATGTTAAGTATAGAGTAAGGGAAAGGGAGTGAGAGCAGGTAGATCTTCCTAGAAGAGGGGAATAGAATAGTTATGGATGGATAGTGGAGGCTGTTAGTAAAGGTTAAAGTGAAGATGAAGGAAAGAAGACAAGGAGGGATACAGGAGACAGTGGACATTAAGCCACCTGAGGGAATTATAGAGAGCTTTCACAGAAGAAGCTTCCTCAAACACATACATCTATGAACATGATCTACATGAAATCACCAAACTTTGGGGAGACAGAGCTCCAAGTGGACATCTCTTGTCGCCAAAGGATGCTTTCAGTAGCAGGACTGGGTAGGTCTAATTGAGCTGCTAGCCAAGGTGGTTCTTCTGAACTGTCAAATAACTGAGGCTGTTGCCAAGACTATAGGTTGCCATTCACAAACAGACAGCAAGGCCTCAACTGCTGAAGACAACACACAACTCATTGAACATGGAGAAATCAAACTGATGCCTACATAAAGACTTCACACATATATTTTAGCATCTTTGGTATAATGGTGTATAGTACAGGCCTTCTAAATCAAGAGGATGGATGCACATGTGAGCTTACAGGGACTGTAGCAACATATACAGAGCCTACATGGACCTACATTAAGTGGGGTCCTAGCACTGAAAGGAAATTTGTACAAATACTCTTATCCCTATCCCAGAACCTTTCTCCAATTGGTAACTACATGCAAATGAAAACTTTGTGGTCTTGAAGAGAGTCTCATTAGGGAAATAAATAGTGCTTAAAGGTAGGCTGGCAGGCCAAGTAGTAGAGTCAACAGAATAAGAGTTCAGCTTCATCATTGGAGGTTCCTTGTCTTATAATGTCATGTTAGCAATTTTCCTTAAAAACAAACAAAAAACTCTATCTTACTTTATATTTTTATTTTATTGATAAATATTTTTTTCTCTCTTTCTACTCTATAGTTCCTTTGCATATACAGCTTCCCTTGTGTGTTTGCATGTGATTTCTGAGTTTGAGAAAAAGTAGTCTTCTGCATCTACATCTGGTTCTTGTGTCTTTTCTTGGACTCTTTTCCTTCTGTTTGTGTTGTGGGTTTTTTATTTTAGTGTTTTAGTTTTACCTTATTATATTATATTTTATTATTATCCCTTGGACATCTGTTGGTTTCCTAATGAGAGACAGAAAGGAGTAGATCTGAATGGGAGGGAAGGCAAAGAAGAAATGGGAAGAAGGGAGAGAGGGCAAACTATGATCAGGACATCTTATATGAGGAGGAAAATCTATTTCCAATAAAAATAAATATGAAGAAAAATTTTAAATTAATAAAAATTAAAGACCAGAGAATCAAAGACTGCCATGTGCTGGGATGTAAAACCAGAGGAGTTCCAAAGAGTCTCTCTAGTGAGGGACAGCCAAACTGAGACAGGACTTGGTAGAATCTTCCTCTGCAATCCATGGAGGGCATGGTGTGTGGAGGTCCTCCTTTCTTTCTGATCTCCTGCCTGAGCAATACAGACATAACCAAATGTAAAGGGATATAGGACCAAAGTCTGTTATACTTAGGAAGTAAATGCAACAAAGTTGCAGGTCATAAAATCAGCACACACAAATCAAGAGCAAATAATGAACTACATGAATAAGAAATCGCACACACACACAACATACACACACATGCACACATGCATGCAAACACACATGCACATAAATTTTCACTTGCAAAACTTCTAGAAAGAAGTTGTGAATAAATTTAAACAAACTGTGAAAGATATATGCACAGAAGGCTATGAAACATGAATCTAACAAACAGAAGATGGTACAAACAGACAAAATAATTCATTCTTATCGAAATAATATTGTAAAAATAGCAAATGTATCTTCAATGAAATACTAATTCAAATAAGTCACTTAAAATTCCAATGTCATTTTCCACACAAACACTAAACAGAAATCAAGTCCATATGGAATCATAAAATACCTAGCCAAAGTAATCAGAAGCAAGAACAAACCTAGATGACATGCTAGCCCTTGCCTGTGGTCCCAGCACTCAGAAATCTGAATTAGATGAACTGGAAGTTGGAGGACAGTCTGGACTATGGGGAGAAATTGACCCCATAAAAGAGAGCAATTAATTATTGACAAAAGGTAAAAGCAAAAACATATAAATAAGCCAAGGTACATCACAACTCCTAACTTCAAACAAAATTTCAGAAAAACAGAAACAAAGACAGATAGACAGACAGAAACAAAGACAGACAGACAGACAGACAGGAAGAAAGAAAGAAAGAAAGAAAGAAAGAAAGAAAGAAAGAAAGAAAGAAAGAAAGAAAGAAAGAAAGAAAGAAAAAAGTATAACTATAGGGTAGGATAAGGGAAGCAGAAAAGCAGAGTGCAGTCATGAGAAGAGAATGGATGTCCAGGACATGAACCCACACACTGATCTTTGAGAGAAGTGCCAGATGCACATGATGCTGGAAGGATAGTTTATTCAATAACAGATTCAGGGATAGCAGGATCTCCAAATAGAGAGGATAAAATATAACCTTTATTGTGTGCTACACATAACATTCTACTAAAACGGATAAATAGCTTAAACAGAATAACTGAGGCCATAAAACCTGACTTGACAGGATCTAGCCCCTCTTTTTATCTCCTGGTTTCTAATGCAGCCTCAAAAGCACTGGCAACAAACCAAATCATAAGTAGATGACTAGGTCAGTATTAAATTGAAAAGCTCCCACCCAGCAGAAGATACACTCTACAAAGCGAAAGACAACCTGGGGGCTATAATTCTATTTCCAGAATGGAATATTTTCAGTGATGCACTCTTGCTTAAAATTATTTTAGTGATGATTTTTTTTATTGTTTGCGTATTTGATCCACTATATTTTGATCATATGCTTTCCCTCCCTGAACTTCTCCCAAATCCTCTTATAATCACCCAACTTCATCGTGTTCTTTTTCTTAAAAAATAAGCCATGGAGTCCAGTTTGTGTTTGCCAACTACTCCTTTATGTGGAGCCTGCCCCAGCATGTGGTCAGTCTACTGTGTCTCTTCATTAAAGAAAAGTACTTGGTGTCTTAAACAGGAGCCAATGGCTCCTTGGCTGGAGACAGGACTTCATGCCCACCTTCCCTGTCGCATGCTGGGATTTTGTCTTGCTGGATCTTGAGCAGGTCTTGTGCATGTTCTCAGTCTCTATGAGTTCATGCGAACATCCATCCTGCTGTGTCTGATAGAAACTATTTATCTGGAGTCATTTTTCACTTCTGGCTCTTTAGACTCTTGATGCCTTCTCTTCCTCATAGATCCCTGAACTTCTAAGACAGGTATGTGCCATTTAGTTCTGAGCACTCTGAGGTCTCTGATTCTCTTGCATATTGACTAGTTGTGTGTTCCTGTGTTGATTGATTTATAATGTAAAAAGAAGCTTCTCTGATGAGAGTTGAGCAGTACAGTGAACTTTGGGGATAATAATCTGTCATCAGAAGTAATTTTATTTCTAAGTTGATACAGCAGATCAGTAGTATGTTTTCTGTAAGTACATGCCTTATCTAGCCTCAGACACTTGGCTTCATTTAGAGTGTCAGACATAGTGTCCAGATCATGAGGCAGACCTAAAATCCAACCAGAAAGTAGGGGTTGTGCCCATATCATTTGTGCCCTTATTGCACCAGGGGGCAGATCTTGTCAGGCAGGTTGTTACTGCACTCCACAGCAGTTCCACCTGGGTGAGAATGACAACTACTTTTCTCCTTCAGAACCATAGCAGCAACTTCCAGAACTATAAACTCTAACCAGAAGGCGTGGAGTTTCTAGTTGATCAATGTCTCAGCTTTTCCATGTGTTATGATGCAAGTATGTGGTATCATCAGCAATGGGGTCTTAACATAAAGTTCTGGAGAGTGGCCATGAGCATTGATGTGAGTGTCTGTGCAAGTGTCATGGACAGCAGCCAAACAATCTATAGAGAGGCGAGAATGGAGCTCACTTCAGCATGACTTAATTGGACTGTATCAAGTTTCTGGAGTCTAGGACCAAATAGTTTATTTTATTCATATTTAATCACAGTAAAACATTGGAAGATAGTTTTTTCATGATAATTATCACAACAAAGATTAAGGCATGGCTACATCAAAACTCCTTTGTAAAATGAATCTCTTATGTAGAGCACCTTTGACCTCTTCCACAAGAATGGATTCTATTGACAGAGAAACAATTCTCAGGATAAGGGCCTAGGGAGAAAGAGTTGGTAATAAACATAAGGATGGGTTCTATTTACTAGGAAACAATGCTCAGAATAGGTGTCTAAGGAGGAAGTTTTGTAATAACCATTATAGCAAACTCTTTTCCAAAACACATGGGCTCTCTTATATAAGGATGGGTTCTATTGTCAGAGAAACAATGTTCAGAGGTCTAGGGGATTTGGATGAAGGCTGGCTTCACAGAATAGCAAAAAGATCACCAGCCTATTGAACAACATCCATTTCAGCCTTCTGGATGAACAGATGTCAATTTCTTCCACTGAAGGAATAGTCTGCGTGTTTGACAATTCTGGTTTCTTTTGTGCTCTCTGTAAGCACAGGGACTTCATGCCGTCCTGCACACTGAGAAGAGACTATAATGTGTGTGTGTGAGGGGGTTTCTGTAGTTCCCCATGAGCAACAACTCAAATGGACATCACTGATTCCTGATACTGGAATCTTTATTTTGTAATACACAATATATAGTTGGGATATTGTCCCCTTATTATAGGTTAGCTCTTACTTAAATTCCTTTTATATCTGAATACGTTTTAGGAAGCTTCTAAAATAGTAGTTTCCATATGTCTTTTTCAAAAACCTTTAGTATGAATTATCTTTCCCTGTATTCCTTCCTCTACCATCCCCTTTCATTCTCACACTTTCCTGCTCCATTTCCCCTTTATCTTTACAGTGTTATTCTATTTATTTATTTATTTATTTATTTATTTATTTATTTATTTATTTATTTATTTATTTAT
>NC_022027.1:698969-701013 GCF_000317375.1 Microtus ochrogaster | reverse complement strand
CATCCAAACTGCCTAGGCTCTCACAAAGCCAGTACGTGCAGTAGGATCAAAAACCCATTGCCATTGTTCTTGAGTTCTCAGTAGTCCTCATTGTCCGCTATGTTCAGCGAGTCCTACAATGTTACTCTTGACTGTGTTGCAGCAGATGGCAAACAGAATTTCTTAGAAAGTCAGAAATGTCCTATACAGAGGTCAGGAGTTCTATTACATTTAACTGCATTTGGATAAGTAAAACATTAACATGATCATCAACATTGCCCATGTCATTTAATGTATCTCTGTATTAATAGTCATATTGTATTTATACTGACAGCTAATAAGAACACTTCTTTTCTTCATGGTTTCTTTGTCAAGTATTTTGTTAGAGTACCAAGTTAAGTAGCTACACATGTACAAAACAAATTCACGTAAACCATCTCACTCCCTTCCTTCTGTGGCACCTGTGGTGGGGAATTCCAGTTATATGGGTATTTACTCTTCCTGTGTTTTCAGGGCATGTGGAAACTGCACTTAAAGAGTCACAGGAAACAAAACTAAGAAAGTTTGTAATTTCATCCTCTAGGGAGGCTAAGGCAGGAGGATCTCATGTTTGAGATCAGCTTAGGATACACTGGACTCAATATTAGCCTGTGCAAGTAAGAAAGAACTCATCTCCTAATAAGACATAAAAGAAGACCCTAAGAGAGATGTGAATATATCTCAGTGGTGAGTGCTTGTCTGATGTGTGCGGGGACCTCATCTTCGTCTCCAACAGTGGGAAAAATAGAGGACAAAGGATGAGCACAGATAAATAAATTTTCAAAAAAGGCCCAGGAGTCTTAAATGGACAATTGATATATAATAAATAACTATATGAAACTAAATAAATCCATAATTAACTCTCATTTTCTACCCATAGATAACTCGCTAAAATATAATCATTCTTTAACATTCTGTAGTCTGTTTTCTTTTTTTCCCTCATCTCTTCTCTCTGTCCCTGACAACCCTTCTCCTCCCCTGACCACCCTTTCAGCTAAGCGTCTCAGGCAGTTTCTGTAGCCATCCTTCCTTCATCTGTCTGTTTGGAAATAGAACAGAAGAGAGGAGGAGATGAAGGAAGAAACTAGGACCTGCAGGTAGCACTTTGTTTTTCTCCCCTTGAAGGATTGCTGACAGGAGAAGGGAGTGGAGATGCCCCTCCTGGGAGTCTGGGGCAGAGTCTAAAAAAAACCTAGAGAAGCACCAAAGTCCTTTGAACTTTTGGTGACATCAAAAGTTTGTGCAGTATAATTGTTTATCTTGATAGAGAAGTAATATTGAGTGTTAATTTGTTCCTATTAGTGTTCCTCAATTAAATGTTAGACCAAAATTAATTCCATTAAGGCATTTGCATGCCTAGAATACCTAAGTATCTCTCAAGGCGGGGAATGTAAACTTCATGTCTTACCTGACTAAATCAGGGACATGAGCAGTCTCCATGTTTCTGAAGCACTGCAAATCACAGACTTACTATGTGGAATGTAACGTGAGGTGAAATAAACAGTCTAGATTTCCTACCCATATAATTAAGAGACATTCATTTTTATCTTACATCCACAAAGATTAAAGAATAGTTTCAGCTTATCAACTTTCCATGATGTTCTCAAATTGCTCCAAATGGTTAGTTGTTGTTGCTACTGGATCCATAGAAAGTCAATATATATATATATATATATGTGTGTGTGTGTGTGTATACATATATATATACACATATATATGTATATATATATATATATATATATTCACATCCATTTGTTCTGATTTTGGAATTTCTGTAACTCTATTTTTGTATCCATTCATGTTAAAATAGTAATAATTGTTTCTATTTTTTTTTTATTTTTTATTGAAAAAAAATTTCCGCCTCCTCCCAGCCTCCCATTTCCCTCCCCCTCCCTCTCCAGTCCAAAGAGCAGTCAGGGTTCTGACTTGTCCAAGGTCCTCCCCCCTCCATCCAGGTCTAGGAAGGTGAGCATCCAAACTGGCTAGGCTCCCACAAAGCCAGAATATGAAGTAGGATCAAAACCCA
>NC_022027.1:696753-697515 GCF_000317375.1 Microtus ochrogaster | reverse complement strand
GGGTACCCTCATCCATTGCTGGTGGGAATGCAAACTTGTGCAACCACTATGGAAATCAGTGTGGCGGTTTCTCAGGAAATTCAGGATCAACCTACCCCAGGACCCAGCAATACCACTCTTGGGAATATACCCAAAAGATGCCCTATCAGATTGCTTCTAAATATAGGGAACTTTATATGTAAATTATCTACTTTCCAAAACTTTCTTCTTTCCTGTGTTTTCATGACAATCAAGGAGTAGATGACATGGATCAGCTTGTGAAACTTCTGCCAGTGTTTTATTGCGATTGGTTTAATTGGAAAGCAGCTAAGTCTCATTGTAAAGGCTGAGTTTGTATAGTATCATTTTTCTATCATGGACTTTATCCATTTTCCTAGCTGTTGTAATTTTTCTTTCTTAATCTGAGAATGTCCACATTGTAAAATATTAGTTTATTATTTGTTACCCTCATTTATGCTATGGAATATTTTTTGATGATGCAAAGATATGCTGCATTCTCTTATGTTGCATTTATTTAGTTCTATGAAGCTGTGTTACTTTGCCTGCCTAAAACACCTGATTGAATTAATAAAGAGCTTAATGGCCAATAACTAGGCAAGAGAGAGAAATAAGTGGGAGTGGCAGGTAGAGAGAATAAATTGAGGGAGAATTTAGAACTACAAGGAAAAGAGAAGAGGGAGGAGAGAGAAAGCAATCATAGGAGGATGCCACCCAGCCACCCAGCCAGTCATGGAATAAGAAGGAAAGATATATATATATATA
>NC_022027.1:687041-696221 GCF_000317375.1 Microtus ochrogaster | reverse complement strand
TACAACATCACATGAATGGTGATTAACTGGGAGGCTCAGGATGACACATGTACAACATCACATGAATGGTAATTAACTAGGAGGCTCAGGATGACAGACATACAACATCACATGAATGGTGATTAACTGGGAGGCTCAGGATGACACACATACAACATCACATCATGGAGATTAACTGGGAGTCCTGGGATGACTGACATACAACATCACATGAATGGAGATTAACTGGGAGTCCTGGGATGACAGACATACAACATCACATCATTGAGATTAACTTTGAGTCCTGTGATGACAGACATACAACATCACACGAATGGTGATTAACTGTGAGTCCTGGGATGACACACATACAACATCACATGAATGGTGATTAACTGGGAGGCTCAGGATGACACACGTACAACATCACATCATGGAGATTAACTGTGAGTCCTGGGATGACAGACATACCACATCATATCATGGAGATTAACTGTGAGTCCTGATTGATCTCAAGAGCAAATTAACAACTGTACTTGATGAATGCAAGTTCCAAGAGCACTGCGATTTGAAGATAGTGATTAATTAAAGCCATCATTTTCTGTATAGCTGCAGAAAAGATGCCTGATGATATAGAGTGAGTAATGATACTTCACAAAATTAAAAATCCTTAATTAAACTTCAAAGCTAAATAAAAAACATGTGATATCTAGCTATTTAATGAGAAAGCTACTTGATAATAAGAGATGAACCTGTTCTAAAAGGCAGATCTTTATTTAAATGAGAAGCGTTTAAGTGGGGAGTCAATGAATTCCACCATTCCCTCTACATTCTGTTGATGTGTTGGAACGTCTCTAGTGCCAAAATACATAGACCAGAGAGAAAATTACACACACACACACACGCACGCACGCACGCAAACACACACACGCACACACACACACACTCATGCACTCACACATTTGTAAACAAAAAGTGATAAACTCCATTTACAAACCTGGAAAATTGAAATATTGATTAATCTCCATGCATCTTGTGATATACGTGTGTCATCCCAGGACTCCCAGTAAATCTCCATGCATGTGGTGTTGTACGTGTGTCATCCTGAGCCTCCCAGTTAATCAGCATTCATGTGATGTTGTATGTCTGTCATCAAACTATTACATGATATTTCACTGCTGATGTGTTAGTTTAGGATATTATTTTTACTATGAGTTTTTGACATGAGCTTGCATGCTGCTTGTATTATTTAAATAATATACACATTTAATAATATTTTAACTTGATTATGTAATGTATCTCATTTAATTATAATTACTTTGGAGAAATTTTTATATTTCTTTTTGTACATTGTTATTACTCATATGCTATTGTGCTTTATCATTTTAAAGGTATTTTTAAATAGCTGGTGTCTTCTCAGTGTTTTGTATCTTTCAAGATTATTTTGATGGGAATGTCCTCACTATTTCTGTTAATTTTTGTGAAATCTCATTGGAGTTTAGTGTGTGGTATAAAGTGCAGCAGGGTTTATACATCACTCGGGTTTATTAAAACTGTGCATCGTTTGTCATCAAAGTTCAAGGCTGATATGTCATGTAATTGGTCTAAGATTAATTACAGGAGGTGGGTTAAAGTCAATGGTAATGAGTATGCCTACTACCTTTTCAAACTTTTCAGTGTCACTGTATCTAACATGTTCCTAATAAGAATTCCCAAGCACCATCCTTAATACTTTCTCTGTTCCTGCTACACCAAGCACACCATTAGATAGTCTCCAAAGTTCTGTCTCAATCCTATGCACACAATTCCATTTCTTCATTCACTCCATCCGACAAGCATCTTCTCTTACTTTGTCTCCCATATTACACTAGTCCTTATTACTACAAATGAGGGGTCCTTCAACTGTGGAGGAATTCCTACAAAGTTACAGGTTTCTGTAAAATTCAGTTTTCTGCAGTCCCATCTCTGTATCCCAAACAACCTACTCATCTACCTCCTTTATCTCTATCTCCCCAACCCTGTTCCCCTTTATCCCCAACTCTTCTTTCCCCACCTCTCCACTCCATCTCTTCCCATCTCCTAGCCTTCTCTATTTCCATTTCTAGGTCATCTGTATCTCCATCTCCTGACCTCTACTTTCTTTCCCCTTCTCTCTCCTGCCATCATTGAGTAAGCACTCTTGGTAGGTCTTAGCTCTGATTCAAAGAAATGATGTCAGCTAACCAGAAATGTAAATCATTGACACCAGAATCCAAAATGAATCTCTTCTACCTTAATGTGTTTCTATCCAGGCTCTCCCATAAATACTGTGAGTTATTGGTTCCTTCTACGTCTAGACTAGTGCTCCTAAGGAAGTTAATGAGGTTAGGACATACCTCTATCAGTAAAATAATCTTGGGACTATTGATGTGGGCACACAGAGGCCATGAGAGTCTATTGACATGAAATATATATATTGTTTTTTCAAAACAGGATTTCTCTGGCTGTCCTAGAACTCACTTTATAGACCAGGCTGGTCTCAAACTTACAGAGATCCATCTGCCTCTGCCTCCCAAGTGCTGGGACTTAAGGCATATGCTACCACCACCAGGCAACATTGACTGATTCTTAAGACGTTGCCCCCTACTAAGCTTGTATGTCTTAACGATGATAAAATGCATGTGAGCCAAAATTACATATCAACAAAAAATTTTGAAGTGAATCAGAATAATTACATGTTACTTAGTGTTTTATTGCTGTTAAGAGACAACATGAGCAAGGTAACTCATAGAAGAAAGCATTTAATTGGAGGTTTCCTATAGTTTCAGAGAGTGAATCTATTATTACCATGGCAGGGATTGTGGTGGCGTGAGGCATCTTACTGAAGCAATAGCTGAAAACTTAATCTTGATCTGAAGACAGGAGGAAGATTAGGAAATCAAGACTTGGCCTGGAGTAAGCTTTGAAATCACAAACCCACCTCTCCTCCAAAGAGAAGGAATGACACAGCTCCAAAACCACATCCTAACCTTTCCTAAATGGCTGCCCAACTGGAGAGTCAAACATTCAGAGTCATTTTTATTTTATTTTATTTTTGGAGACAGGGTTTCTCTGTATAGCTTTGGAGCCTGTTCTGGAACTTGCTCTGAAAACCATGCTGACCTTGAACTCACAGAGATCCACCTGCCTCTGCCTCTCTAGGGCTGGGATAAAAGGCCTGTGCCACCACCACCCAGCTAGGGCCATTCTTATTCAAATCATCAGTTGCCTAAACCAATAGTGTTTCTGTTCCTTAGAAATGTACCTTTCAAAATGAATGCATATACCTTTACTTTATTAAAAGAACTTAAGTTATAGAAGAAAAGTAAAAGTAAATCTAAGAAAAAAACTGAAACATACTATAATCATAAAACTTGAATTTTGAAAGCATATATGTGTGTCTGTGACTATATATCTGTTGTGGCTGTACGGATGTCTTAAGAGTGGAATCATGCAAGGATGTCAACACTCCTAGTCACAGATTAGGTATGCTACCTTAGTATGTGTGTATCTGCCCCTCCCCAGTCTGTTTCTACCAAATAACATTACAGTGAAAACATCATTAGTGTCTTTTGATGACAATTAAATCAGGTAATAAATATGAAAATATATTTTGGATGGCAAGTGGCATGCAGAGATTTTCCAACTATCATTGTTTATTATCATAAGGTAAATAGGAGTTCCAATTCTGATGAGTGTATGTCACCAAATCTCTGTGATACTTTTGTGAGATTGTTAATAATCTATTTAATAAGCAGTGGACATGTGCTTTGCCTTTTCAAAGAGAGTTTGAAGAGCTGACACAGTATTGTCTAGAATCGTCCTCATAAACTGAGAACTGAAGCTAGCTGACTGCTGTAATTGTCCTGTACCTTCTAGATGTCAAGAAAAAAGACAACATGATTAGAATTATCCTGCTGAACTTTCTTTTCAGAACGTTGAGTCGATTAACACAGAGTCCATGAGATTCCACAATTTTCTGCAGCAAATCTGGTGAAAGAGAACAAACCAGGGTTTCTTCTCTATCAGTATTCAGATACCTTTGGAAAGAGATAAAGACAAACAAATTTGTCAAACCACAGGGGAGCTGTCTACTATTCTATTCCTTGAACTAATTTCTTTCTTAGTCCCGTCTTACAGGCTACAGACATCAAAAGGATTTCTCCTGCAGTTTTCTCACTTCTTCTCCAAGACAAAGGACACCTAGGCCATTCTCTGAGTTCAACCAGCAATGTTCCGATCACAAGCTAATGTTCCCTGTTTCCTCCCAGTCTGACCTCAGCTGTCCCAGTCATCTGACCAAGCATCATTCCCTGTAATATTGTTACATACTACATCAGACTGTCTTTATCCCCAAAATGCCTATTTTCTTTACTTAAGGAGGCTCCTCTATTTTTTTTTTCTTTTTGTTGGGGGTTCATTTGAGGCAGGTGTTCTCCATGAAACAGTCCTGCCTGTCCTGGAACTCTCTTTGTAGACCCATTGGCCTTGAACTCTGAGATCCACCTGCTTCTGCCTCCAGAATGCTGGGATGAAAGGCGTGAGCTACCACTGCCTGGCTTCCTATAGTTTGTTAACGTAAAGAATAGAATCTACACAACTTAGGAGAAATTGTAAGCTCCTAGTAAATAACACTCACCACACACTGAAATTTTTTAAATAAATCAAAAAAGGAGTCTTTTGTAAAATTTAAAAACAGCTCTTCAATTCATCCACACAAATAAGAAAATCGTCATGCATTGCTCTAAGCAATAAAATGTACTTAAAAAATTAAAGAATTTATATTGGAATGACTCCCAACATTCAACTGTCTTGACACTATCTAATTATATAAAGTGTATAAATTCATCTAAGTGTTTCCGAATTCCTTCATGGGAATGTTTAAATATTATAATAAGTTCTAGTATAGGCAGTTGGATGTTTTATCACTGTCAGTGTAACTAGGCTGGGACTCACCTGGAACACACACTTCTGAGCATGGCTGTAAGGACACCTTCCGGTGTAACTGGGAAGGGAACATCTTCTGAACATCAAAGACATTGTCCCACATGCTGTACTTCAGACTGAATAAAAGCAGAGAAGGGAGGAAGGCAGGAGAGCCCCCAGCATCCATCTTTTCCTCTCTGCTTCCTCTTATGTGCTATGGCCAGTGCTTCACATTTCCATCTTCATGCCTGTGTATCACATTTTTGTCTCGCCTCCCTTATTATTTTCCTAATGTTTGTATTTATAATGACCATAGTTAATCCATTTCTTATCTGCTTTTATTTGAAGTCTTTGCCTACCATCATAGCAACAGTGTTAAGGATTTGATCTTTTTGGACTTGGAACAATGACCCAGCAAATTTCCTGGTATATATTTAATTAAAAATAACATAAATGTTAAATGGAAATCTTCTGTTAATATGAGTAAATTGTTTTCTATCCCCACAAATTTTCACAAACTTTGCACTTAAACAGTACCAATATTTACATGTTTTTGATCTCCTTTCTACATGTTATACTGAACCCACATGGACATTACTTGCATTTACACATGTGCATAGTATATGCTAGGATTCACATATGAGTAAGAACATGTGGTCTTTTCTGATATTAAGTGACTTACCTTAAAAATGTGCAAAACCCATCCATTCTCTCCCAATTTTAAAATGTAACAGACTGCCGTATGTGGTCTTCTGTTGTTGGGCAATTTACTCCTTGCTGGAGTAAAGAAAGCCCCATAAGATGGGAATGAAAACATCTCTGTGGTAGTACTGTATTCCTAACCAAAGAATATAATGGCCTAGACAGTGAAAATGTCAAGAGATTTAAAAAAAAAAAAGAAATCAAAGGAGATAGTAGGTGACATACAGATTGTTCATGTTCTTAGATTGTCAAAACTAATACTATAAAAATGGTTGTACTTCCAAAAATAATCTAAGGATTTAGTGCAATACCTATCAAGATACTGATGCCATATTTCAGTTTTAGAAAAAAAATCTAGTATTTGTGGGAATACAAAATAGCAAATAATCCTTAAGCAATATTGTAGTAAAAACAGTGCTGGAGGCATTACAATACCCGACATCAAATTATACTACAGAACTCTAGGGATAATAACAGCCTGGCAGTGGCATAAAAATAAAGACAGACTAAATAAGTATAATAGAAACATCAGAAATAAACTGACATAGGTATGGCAACTTATTTTTTGATAAAAATGGTGAAAACACCCATTGGAAATAGCATAGCTTATCCAACAAATGGTGCTGGAAAACTGGATATTTGCCTGCAGGAGAATGAAATTAGGTTCATACTCTCCACCCTGTATTAAAAAAAAATCAATTCAAAATGGATCAAATACTTTAATTTAAAACCCAAAGCAATGAAACTCCTATAAGTATATGAAATACCCTTGAAGATTCTGTGGTAGGCAAGAACTTCCTGAGCAGAACGCTTACAGCACAGAACTGGCCTCAAGAATCAATAAATAGAATATATGCAATTAAGTTTCTGCACAGTAAATAATACTATTAGCAGATATAATAATGCCTTTTCATTTGAAGTTTAAATGGGAAATTTTCAAATATAACTTTTCATTATGGTTTTCTTGTTTTTTATTAAGTGTATTTTAAGCATACAAAATATTTTACACATACATTTCAAGTATTCGTATCTGGACCCTGTAGTATGCACATTGATCCATTTTTTTGTCTATATCTAAATTAATCTCAGCTTTGGTATAAAAATGCCACAGTCCTTGACACAATATAATTTGTTTCCTAACGTTGCTAGAGGCTCAAAGTGCATGGCCAGGGAATCACACAACAGCATGACAGACTATCTTACTTCTGTCCCAGAGCTGCTTCCCTACTCATTATACATATACTTTTATTGGCATTTGCTCACAAAAAGTCAGGCAGAGTGCTCTCTTTCTTTTCCTCTCTCTCTCTCTCTCTCTCTCTCTCTCTCTCTCTCTCTCTCTCTCTTCCTCTCTCATCTCTCAAGTGTGTCTGTGTCTGTGTGTGTGTGTTTGATTTGATTTTCTGAGACAGAGTGACCCTTGTTTCCACAGACCTGGAATGCCTAATCCTTCTGTCTGGATTTTCTGAGAACTGGGTTTGCAGATTTGTAATTCCCATGACTTGCCTCCCTCTTTACTAGTTAAACCACCACTGTAGGAATGACTTTTGAAGTCACTTAACCTTAAGTTCTTTGGAAGATTCCTATATATACATGGAGTTAAATGGATCTAAGGATTTATGCAAATGAATTCATGTTTTCAAAGTTAAGACTATAGAGCCATAAAAATCAGAGGAATGTTTATTAATGTTAATTTATACCTATTATACAATATTCAATTAATTTATATTATCAGTACATCTTTTATTATAAAACCTTTACATTCCTACATTTAACAATTTTATCTACTTACAGCTAATATTTGGATATGTTAGGTTGATATTTGTAAATTATGATATGATATGACCAAGATAAGGGCAAAAAATAAAAACAATTGGGATTATAAAGAAAAAATATTTGAACTAGACAGTGTTATGAAGATTGTGAAAGTCTGTTGGAGGAGGGGCTGCTTGTTTGTTTCGGCTGCCCAGAACCAAAATAACCACACAGAAACTATATTCATTAAATCACTGCTTGGCCCATTATCTCTAAATTCTTATTGGCTAACTCTTACATATTAATTTAAACCATCTCTATTAATCTGTGTATCACCATGAGGTCATGGTCTATCAGCAAAGTCTCAACAAGTCTATTTCCTGTGGCAGATCCATGGCATCTCTCTCTCTCTGACTCCGCCCTTCTCCCTCCCAGCATACAGCCCAGCTTTCCCCTCCTATTTCTGCCCTGTTATTGGCTCAAAGCAGTTGATTTATTCATTAATGGTAATCACAGCATATAGAGGGAAATTCCACACCAAAGTTTCCAAAATGTGAGTCTATTACATGTTGTCTGAAGGTCAGAGAGTTTGAGTCTATTTTGCTCCCTTGAGGTTTTTGACAACAAGTGTGGCTACACGCCCTGGCCTAGAGTGTGGTTGCTTGGTGGTTTGGACATTGGGATGGCCCATAGATGTAGATCCACTCCACCCTTAACAAAGGTCAGAGAATTCAAGCACAGTTTTGCTCCTTCTTTTGAAATAGGAGGTTTGACTTAGTGAGTGACTGCCTGCAGGATTCCTGGTCTAGGGTGTTTTCACTGCCCCAAACATCAAATACATTTCTCAAGAATTAATGGCTTGATGCCTCAAAGTATTGAAGCAGGTAACTGTTCTAGTTGTCCTTTGTATCATTTTAAAACAGTCTTTTGCCTTCTTTCCACCTTTTGTATTGAGGTATAAAAGTATATGGGAAATTAAATATGGGCAAATTTAGAACTCAGAAGTCAGAAGAGGAAGTCAGCATTCAGGATTCCCTGAGTTGCCCTCCTGATGCTATCCTCTGTCTCTGTGTCGCTTTCTTATCTCTATTCCTCCTACCTAACTTTTCTAATCTTCATGCCCCTTCCCTGGAATTCACAAAACCACAGCAGCTAGGATGGCAACAGAAGTCACCCCAAAATGGTGGCTCCCAACAGAGGGTGAACCACCAATGAAATAAGACTATAGTGTGCAGACCCAAAAATGTGAGTCTATTTCCAACTTGAAAAAAGGGCTGAGAGTTGGAACTTACCTCCTTTCCTTCAAGGTTATTGTCCATTTTTCAGCTGAAACAAAGGTTCCACCTAGATTGAGATCAGAGAGTTCTGCTCTCTCAAGGTTATTGTCAACAGGTGTGGCTAATATCCAGACCTTGTATTTCAGGAATAGAGAAGTAGATCTGTTTCTACCTCAAACAAAAATTTAAGGCTCCAACTAAGTCCCTGCTCCCTTAAGGAGATAACAATGGATTCTACCCAGGGAGCCATTTGCCTACAGATTGTTTTGGTCAAAGGTATGAGCACTACTTATCTTGTGTCAGAAACAAAATGTTTACCTAAGAATATAGCCTGTAACCTTTGATCGGTATGTTCATTTGCTTGTATCATGTTAATGCAGGTTACTTTTTGTTTTAATCTTACTCCTACCTTTTGGGATCAGGGGTATTTTAAGGAATTAGAAACTAAATACGAGCAGATTTCAGTATTCACTAGAGCTCCCACCTCATACTATCCTATGTTTTCTGTTTTTTTTTTTTTTTTGGC
>NC_022027.1:676302-685385 GCF_000317375.1 Microtus ochrogaster | reverse complement strand
GAATGGCTAAAATAAAAAACTCCAATGATAGCCTTTGCTGGAGAGGCTGTGGAGGAAGGGGTACCCTCATCCATTGCTGGTGGGAATGTAATCTGCTGCAACCACTCTGGAAAGCAGTGTTTCGGTTTCTCAGGAAATTCAGGATCAACCTACCCCTGTTTTCTGTTTTGTTATTTTCACTCATGTCTTCATACTCTTTACTATTTTTCTGATCCCCATACTTCTACCCTGATAAGTGATATTTTTGTCAGTAATGGTCTCCAACACTATAGTAAAAAGTGAAATGGAAGGGACTGTCTTAGGTTATTTTCTTCCTTCCTATCTTCCTTCCTTCCTTCTTTTCTTTCCTCCTTCCTTCCTTTCTTTGTTTTTTCTTTCTGTGTGAAAAAATCTTCTGTAGTCCAGACTGACCTCCACCTTGTTATATAGTACAATCTAGCCTTCAGCTTCTGCCCATAATCTCCTTTTTCCAAAGGCTAGGATTACAAGCATGTGCCCCTAAACTCAGTTCATAGTTCATTTTCTGAAAGAAACACTTAATTTACACATGCGTTAAAGTAGAAGTTACTATCTCATGCCCTTCTTCTAAGTCTATTAAAGTATAATACCACCACCTAAAAGTCAATGATTAGATTTCTTTTTGAAGCTACAAGTTAAAATTTGTTCTGTAGTCAGGTCTTAGCAATACTATTTTCTATCTATCATTGTCCACCTGCATAATATATCACAACAGAGTGTCATCTAAATTTTTCATTTCCCATAGAAATTGTTTAAGTCTAGATAGTATTTGGTTAGCAAAACATAAGAATCCTATATAGACAGATATGTGGTATCTAATTTTTTCCCATTACTGGGGATTAAACCAGGACATTTGTGTAAACACCCACCAGAGAGGCTGCATGGATTATACAGTTTATGAGTAATCGACTAAATTTACAATGTTTAAACTGCAGGGAACCTTGTAGATCATCAAGGATAACCTAAAGCTCCGAAGTTTCTATAGAAATCCCAGCCAAACTCTGAATGAGGACAATAAACAACTGTGGGGAGTCCTCAAATTGTAACAGAATGCCAATTTCCTTAGCTTGAGTTTGTGGTATAATTTGTTGAATGAAAACACCATTCCTGTACAATGGTCCCTCTTTTCAGCTGCCTTATCTTTACAAGTGGAGTAAGCAGAATAAAGACACTAAGAATCTCATACACAAGAAAGAGTGTGTGTTCCATTGCACTTGGGCTTACATGTGGAATTAAGGTTGTTGATCTCAAATTTAAGGCTATGAAGATATAGTAGTTTGAAATAAAATGAGCTCCAAAGGGAATGCCACTGTTTGGAGATATGACCTTATTGAATTAATTTTGTCCTTAATGGAGGAAGTGTGTTAATGTGGGGGTGGGCTTTGATTTACAACTAGGTAGGACCTTTATCTGAGATAGAATCACAATAACCTTGTAGGACCTAGAAACAAGTCCCAAACTCTCTGACCTTTGGTCCTTTGGAGCCTCCACACCACCTATAGGATGACGACCCAACATGGGACAATTACAGCCACATAAAACCTGAGTTTGGAAAGGAATTCTAGACTCAAAGGGACAGAGTTAAGTACAACTTCTTGGTAGCAGCATATTTTCAGATACGCTCTATTTGCTGACGGCAAGCATAGATCCTTTAAGAGGTTTCTTTACTCAGATTTAGTTGCAAAAACTGCAGAGTTTCTTTAAGAGAAGTTTTTTTGGTTTATGCTGGCAAATGAACTCTGGCTGTTTTAGAAGGTCCTGCACTTAAATGGAGTTTGTGGGCAGCATGCTACAAGTTACTTGCTGGCAGCATGGGCCAACTGCTTCCCAGAGTTGAAGGGGTGAGCAAAGCTCCCACTTTGTGATCACAGAGCTGGTGATGAACTACCTCTGCCATATTAAAAGGCTGAGAGAGGCGAAGTCAGTATTATGGGCTGCTATGACATCACTGCTTATCATTTTAAAATGCTCCTTGTCATAAAAGGATTTCAGATACAAAATAGTATAGATTCAGACATAATATACCTCTAAACAAGGCACAGTGTATTTCAAAAATGTACATAGGCTTGGGAGAGAGAAGAAAAGAGGTATAGAGAGTTATAAAAAAGAAATAGTAGTTTTAAAAAAATAAACCTTCCTTTTTACTTAGACAGAAAAGGGGAGATGATGTGGGATTTCCTCATGTATGCTATGAATATGTTTTGTTACCATTGGTTATTAAAGAAGCTATTTTGGCCAATGGCTTAGTAAAGTAAAGCCAGGTGGGAAATATGAACAGAGATATAAAGAGAAAGTAGATGGAGTTGAGGAGACCCCATGTAGCTGCTAAAAGAGAAAGATTCCATTCACCAGCCAGAACCTTACTGGTAGGCTGCAGCATCGTGGTGATACACAGATTAATAGAAATTGGTTAATTTAAGATGTAAGAGTTAGTTAGAAATATGCCTAAGCTATGGCCAAATAGTGTTGTAATTAATATACTTTCTGTGTTATCATTTGTGTCTAAACAGCCGGGAATTGAATAAGCAGTCGCTGCCTACAGGCTGGCAAGCCGCATCTATCTCACTGCCAGCTCACCTATGGACATCAGTAAGCCAGTGGACATGCTCAGGAAAACCTGCCAAATCAACTGTGGAAGTTTTCGTCACAATATCCATATACCACGCCTTGTTCAAAAGGTCTCTAAGGTAACATGAATATTTTCTCCCAAAAATAACTTAAAAATTTCTGCTTTAAAAAATAAATTACTTCTGAATTAATTTCTAGTGATTTGTTTTTGTTTGAAAATTAAGTTTTTCATATTTATGAAGCACAAAGCTTCAATATTCAGCTCAGCAAAAGTATTCCATAAATCAGAGACACACAGAAAGGAACATGGTGCATCAGGAATACCAGGCAGCCTTTACCAAAACTTACCCAACCGTACACAAGGAAAATGGTTCTGTAGCAAGAAAAAAGAAAATGTGTACCATGGGTAAACATGTATACCAGAAAGGTATAAATGGCTGCCTTCCTGTGCATGCAAAAATACTGCTAGCACACTAAAGGTGTCATAAGTACACATTCCTTGACAACTAGGAAGTGCAAAGTAATATGGATGGCTTAATTAGAAAGTTCTCTGTTCTGTTGTAGAAGGAAGGCATAGTCCTGCTCTTCTGCTTAAGAGATTTGAAGTAAACTCATTCTTTAGACCCTTGACAAGTGACCTAGACAACACACAACTGGTCTTCCCTGTGCTCTGTGCTGGACGCAAGACTGCAGGATTCTAATACACATCTGCATAACCCAATAGGAGAATAAATATATTACAGGAAGCACTGAACACATTTCCATTAAACCTCTGACCTCTCGTTTCCTGCATTAAGTTTCTAAAGGTCTAGAAATTCAAATGCTCCATCTATAAATATACGGCTCTTTTTCTGGACCAGCCTACCATAATTCCTTACACAGCCAATAAACTCCGTTTTCTCACCATAACACCCATGTTCTTATCTACAGAGAATTCTCAGAGCCTGGTTGGATGTGAAGGATACATGTAATCCCAAAAATCTGGAGCCAGTGTAAGGAAGCTCTGTGAGACTATCCCCAAGCAAAGAAAATAAAAAATAACCAACACAAAACACACCTAGAATAATGATTAGAAACTATGTTGAAAGTTTAAGAAGAAAACAAGCCTCCAATGTCTTTAAAACTCATACACTAAACAACTGCATTATTTATCTGCAAATTAGAATCTTAAAGGTTACAAATAGACGTTATTATAAAATAGGCATGAGTAAGTTGTTTCAATGGTAAAATAACATCATAGTCACTCTACTTCTAAGAATGCATTATGAGGTCTGTGACAGTTTCTTAAAACCTTCCCCATGCTTGCCTCTTTTTGTCCTGCTCCCTATACCATGGACTCTCCAGCTTTTTTTAAAAGAAGTATTTGTATCAATTTTCCTTTTCTGCTTTCCTTTAATAGTGTACTTCAAATCTCATTTCTCCATAGCAGTCTCTCCCAGATGTCCAAATTATTAACATTCTCCCTTCTAAATATGGATATTTTATTCTTGTCAATTTTTTATTTAAAAATATTTTATACAATATATTATAAAATATTATTTATCTTTCCCCACTTCCTCCCATGTCCTCCTCTCCTCTCTACCCACCCAAGTACATGTTCTTTCTGTCTCTCAAACCATCCCCCCAAAAAATCATGACAACGAACAACTTAGAATCAAAACAGATAAGTGAACTGAAAAAGAGAAAAAGGAGACCAAAAATCCAAAACAAAGCAAAAAGTACACAAAAACACAGAGTATATTTTGTGTTTGACAATTATTCCTGAGCATAGACCCTTCCCTCTAGCATGACTGATATGGCTACCACCACTCTTTTGAAGAAAACTGATCTTCCCTTTCCTGGTAGGTATATAGCCATTGAGTTAAGGATGAGATATTGTGTCTACTTCCCCTCATGAATTCTAGTACCCTTTCTGGACTGAATCTGTATAGGTCTTTTGGATGTAATCACAATCTCTGCAAATCAGTCCTGTTGTATCTGGATTACAGTTTTCTTGGAGTAATCCACTACCTGTGTCTCTTACAATCATTGTCTCCTCTTCCACATAGAGTCCTGAGCCCTTAAAGGAGGGGTTTGAAGGACACATTCCATTTAGGACTGAGAGCTCCAGAATCTCTCATTCTCTGTACATTGTCAAGTTGTGGATCTCTGTGTTAATTTCCATTTATCACAAAAAGAATCTGCTCTGATGAGGACTGAGTCATGTTTTGATATGCCTCCCAGACTAGTGTGGCAAATGTGAAGACCTTAGATTCTAGTTTTGCTTCTCTTCCTATAAAAAACATCAGAGCTCACTGAACGTAGAGACTCTATATTGCATCTCTGTTATAGCAGTAGAGTATCAGGAGTCTGTTACAATGACCTTTGAAGGTTAAGTCAGATTCGAGCATAGCGATATATATTCCAAGACCTACAGTTAGTATAGAGAACCTATGTTGAAAGAGAAAGAGGGAGGGAGAGATGGCAAGAGAGATAGAGAAAGAGAGCAAGAAAGAGGGGGGAGAGGAAGTGAGAGATCAGTTTCATGTAGAACTTTAAAAGATTTATAACTGTAATAAAGTATTACAACCCATTAGTTGTGAACTCATGTTAGTGGAATTGCAACTGGGTGGCCATGCTATTCTCATTCCAAATCCATCCCGTATGTAGGATCTTGTCAAAACTCTCATCATTACCTCTGCTTTCCAGTATACTAGATCACTTAATCTATTCTTCCTATATAACTCCTATTAAGTTATTGTCTGTTACATCAATTCACATGTTTATCTTCCAGACTAGAATAATTCACTGAAGTAACAGAGATCACATCTTATTTTCACTCCTGGGATCAAGCATAGAGTCCTGTGAGAAATGAGGTTCTGAAAAGTGTCAGGTCTAATAGTAAAAAAAAAGTCCTTTGACTTTGCTTCTTTCTCTGTCAGATGTTGTAACTTCCCCACATCAATGGGATCACTGAATGTTTTGAAAACATTGCACAGGGATCTAAGATGAACATTTGCAATTCTCATTCTAGCCTGCTGTAAATATCTACAGAACAGACAAAACCCTTCACTGCAGTTCTAATCTTAGTGTGATTCGGAAAGCCTACCAGGACCCCAGCATACTGGAATGACTTTGTTGCTGGTTCTTCTTATGTTAGTGTGTGGATGTGCATGAATGTTGGTGACGGTGCACGTCATTCAATCCTTTCGAGATGATTGAGGAAAGGAAAGCAGCGTTCTGGAAAGTAGGCTGAGGGTTTGTTGTTATATTATGGAGCAACGTTTAAGACTTATCAAACCTTTCAGATAATTTTGATAGAAGATGAAAGTCGATGACACATGACTTTGATGTGAGCTCCTCTCCAGAGTACAGCTTCTGATGGGCTGTCCTCTGAAATTTTCACATAAATGGGTTGCGTGAGAGAGCAGCAGCTTTTTTTAAAGGCGGTGTAACAAATATTGAAAGTTAGTATTTCAAAAAAGAAAAAAGAAAGTTAGTATTCCTTACACAGTGAATTAAAAAGACATCAAAGGAGAAACTTCCATAACTAATTTTGTTTGAAGGAGTAATTTTACTTTGTTTTATATTTTACTTACAAAAATGAAAATGTTAATAATGAGATGTCTAGCAGCATTTTACCACAAAAACATCTGCAGCAGGAGTAAGGAACAGAAAATACAAACTTTCCTCATGTTCCATTAAGTTGTTTAAAATTACATTACTTACCAAAATATCATATTCTCCTTATACTGTGTGTCTGTTCTCTTTCAATTGAACAGAAATCTTCTCAGGTCACATTTACACATGAATTGCAAAGCATACTATGACATTTGTGCCATAGTAAATAAAATGTTATGTGTTTTATTCATCTTGATCTTTATAAAAATATTAGAATTTTAAACATGTTTTCAATCATATATCACTTATTCCTGATTTAAACAGGCATTCATTTTTGCAAAATGTAAACACTTATAGTGGTATATTATTAGTGTTTTAATAAATAAAGCTTGCTTGAAGATCAGAGGGCAACAGAGCCACACTAGTTATACAAGCCAGGGAGTGGTGGTACACTGTGAGTTCAAGACCACCCTAGGCTACACAAGATTGAATCTGTCTAAAAGAGAAACAGAGCTCACACAACAGTGATCCCAGCACTTGGGATCCCACGCCTTTAATCCCAGCACTAGGAAAGTGGAGACAGGAGTGATATGGCTGGGTAGAGGGAGAAATATATAAGGGGAAGAGACAGGAACTCAGTGGAGTGTGGAGTTTGAGGATTTGTGGAGAAAGGATCTTGCCCTTTCTTTCTAAAGGTTTGGTAGAGGTAAAAGGTCTTTCTAGTGGTTGGCTGCTTTGATTTTCTGATCTTCAGGCTGAATCCCAATATCTGTCTCTGGGGTTTTTTTTATTCATGCTACAATGCCTTGTTAAAAATATGCTAAATTTATACTATTTTATTATAAAATATGATTCATCTCATAAATTTCCACTAAATGACTTTTTCTTTCTCAAAGAATTTGTAAATTTTTATTTCTTATCATTTACTCCTTTTACCATATAATTTTTCCCTCAGTCAAATTCCTATATATTCCTTCTTTCAGGTTGTTACATTCCTCTATATTTGTTGATTGGGCATAATAAAATACTTTTACTAGGTAAACTTTCTTGTGAGTTACTGACTCTAATCCTTTGTAGACCCTTGGATATGTTTATTTATTGTGCACAGCATTCATACTGAGGTAGGTTCTATATTTGCTTCCATACTGTGAGCAATGTAATACCAGAACAAATTAAGTACAGTAAATCTCCACCACGAGAAGGGAAGGAAACAAAGAGACAGGATAGAAAAACACCTTCACTCCTAGTTCATTTGCATCATGGTCTGATGCACTTTGATTATCTGCTCTTTTCCTGACTTTTCTGCAGATCGTTACACAATTTTAATATAATTTTGAATATTTTCAAAGAAAATAATAACATTACCTATATATAAATTATTGCATGAATGATATGTCAACAGCAAACAATACACTCTGTGTATACTGAAATATATACTTCATGCTGAGTGCAATGCAAAGGTGAATCAACCTTTTTATTCAGGTAAACAATAACTCTACTAATTTAAGACACTTTAATTCAAAATCAAACAATCACTAAACACTGACATGGAGATACACAACCGGAATCAAGTTACATTTTATGCAATGACACATAAACTGAAAATCTGCTCTGCATATCAGTAATCACAAATCCAATTTAAAGTTACAATTTGTGTTAGCACATTGTACAGAATTACTCTCTTGACAAACCAATATAGTTCATATCCTCTGCACACTGTGAAGCACATGGTGCTTAGTCTCGAAACTGACTGAAGACTCTGGTAGTTGGATGCTCTCAACATGCATTTACATTAGTGTTGCTTATTCACTGACACTCAGATAAGTAAAATCTACTTCAGTCTCAAAATTCTTCTTTCTTCAATATCCTTCCACTTATCATATCATTGCTAATGTTCTAGTTTTAGAGACATTCAATGTTAAGTCAAATAATAAAATGCAAATTTTATGTAATTAACATATGTAAACAAAGGAGTACATGAATTATAAGTGTAAAATTTCACTTCTATTATAGTGATAACACATTTTGTTGAAAAGCAGTTTGGCTTACACTTCAATCACTGAGGGAAGCCAGTGCAGGAACTTCAAGACTGGTCTTCTTGCTATCCCACCCAGAACTTCCTTGATCCACAGCACATCAGACCAGGAAGGCTGCTGCTCACTGGCTCCCTGACATCCTCATGCGTAATTGTCTATTTACTTAGCTTTCTCATACAGCCAAGAACCACCTCCCTGGGAAATGTGTCATCCAGAGTGGGTTGGGTTCTCAAACATCAATTAATAACTGAGTCAGCCAATGTGATCTAGGTAATTCTTCTACTGAGGGGTCCTTATCAGGTGACTCTAGGCTCTGTCAAGTAGACAGGCAAAGCGAAGAAGGACAATAGCAATAGAGCTTATTAATTTCTCTCTATGTAGTCGGGAAACATGTCTTTGGCAGTGATTGACAGACAGGTTTTTGGAGATGAAACACCACAGAGCTTCTTTTTCTCTGTTATTCTTTTCTTTGCATTTTTTCTATGACCATAGATTTTAACATATTCAAATATTATTCATGGAATGCATACAGGGAACTGTCACTCTAAATTTCATTGTTTTACATGTTACTAACAGTTAATAAATAAATAAAACAAAGTTTACAGACATTATATTAGGAATTAGAATAGGTATTTATATACTTATATAGTGAGTAATTGTCAGTACTTTATGATGTATTGTTGTAATAAGGAGCAGCGGGGCTGCGTCCCTGGCACCCGGCCGCCCACATGGCTAGCTTATGCCCCGAAATAACTACACAGAAACTGTATTCTTTTAAACACTTCTTGGCCCATTAGTTCCAGTTTCTTATTGGCTAGCTCTTACATATCGATCTAACCCATTTCTAATAATCTGTGTAGC
>NC_022027.1:645952-676202 GCF_000317375.1 Microtus ochrogaster | reverse complement strand
TCTGTCTGGAGTGGGAGAAACATGGCAACTCCCTTACTCAGCTTCTTTCTCCCAGCATTCTGTTCTGTTTACTCTGCCTACCTAATTTTCTATTTTATTAAAGGGCCAAGGCAGTCTCTTTATTTAACCAATGAAATTAACACAAGCCAGAAGACTCTCCCCCATCAATGTATTAAAAGTTACTTAGTTTACTGAAACTCAACATGCTAGTGCATACATGAGCTGCATAAGTGTGCTAAACCATGGAAATCATGTGTAAGAACTTCACTTATGTAGTTTTTAATCTGTGCATTTCCTAGGTATCTGTCTTCTGTGCTCTTCTTTCAGGCTTTTCATTGTTGCTGCATGTTTTTAATAGAATATTTTACTTATTTGTGAACGTCACACATCGTACACATCCTCACTCTCTGCCTTCTACTCCTTCAGGGTCCCCACTCCACTTCTCCATCTTTTACATCCGAGGAAAACATTCTTTACGTGGGAGAAGTGAGTTAAATGGCTCTGTTTTATACTTCTAAATACAGGACTTATATGCAAATTGTGAGATTTGTTTAAGGAAAATGCCATTTCCAGCTCTTCACCTCATAATTCTAGATGCAGAAAGCTCACTCTACTTCCAAATTAATTATATCTCTATTTTATCAGGTGTTCCAGATGTTTTTTGCTAGTTATCTTCTATCATTTTATATCAAAATTCAAACAATATGTAGTAAATGCTGATGAAATTCTTCCTTTAATAAAGAGTAAATAAATAGAAACAAAAATGCAAATATTGTAGTCATACGTTCTGAAATTAACACAGCCAAGAATAAGAGCATACAATAGTACATGTCCATCATTCTAAACTGCTGTTTTATCTCACCACGCAATAAAGATACATGAGGAGTCATGATTCTTATGAGCATAAAACATCTTCAAGTTTTATGTGTCCTCAAAACAACACTAAAATATATTAACGTATTTACATTCTACCAGTATCCCAAAGATTAAACTAATACACTAGCTTCATGGTCTCTTAGAAGATAATTTTAAATTGATAGGGAAACTGGAAGCTTGAAAATGGACTTAGTATAAAGCCTAAAATTGCACATAATTTTAAAGTAAAACAGGCTGCCTTGGTGTGGAATGCATTTGTTTGCTAAACAGCCTATATCTAATAAATTGAATAGTCTCCAATAGTGTATATCACAGAGAAGGCAGCTGTTTCCTGTGTTGCATGTGAATGCCCTGAGGAAATGATGGGAAAATCATTTTGGAAGTGACCTTCATTTAATGAAAACAGCATTGTTTTAAAGAGCTAGACAGAACAATTAATCTTTCATGAGTACAGGCAATATTTTCAAACAAATGGTGAAATGAAATATTTAGCATATGAATATGACAGTTTTGGGTTCAACTGCTGTTATTTCTTATGGCAGATTTGAATTTCTATTCTTGAAGAAAAGCAATGATTTCATTCATCTTAAAGCTGTGCTTTCATCTCTCTGAACAGTTAAATAGATGTTGATAACTTATGAAAACCAGCGTTACAGAAGCCTTATGTACAACCAGGAAGACATAATGCACAGAAGAAGCCAGCTGCCTCCTCAGAGGGGAAAGATTTCTTTCTCTCTCAGAAGTTTCAGGGCATAGAGACGAGCAGAGTTCCTTTCCCCTGGCCATAGGAGTGAACTCTAGCTACTCAGGAAATACAGATTCCATAGTTTTCTTCTCTGGTAGTGTAATAAATACCATGCAAAAGCAACTGGGGGAAGAAAGAATTCTGTGACCTATGTTTTAGCCCATTATTCTGCAACTCAAAGAAGGAACTCAAGTAAGGGACCTACAGGCAGGAACCGAAGCAGAGACCATGATGGTACACTCTTACTGGCTTGCTCCCAGGCTCAGTTCAGCAACCATTGTCCAGGCACACCTGCCTAGTGATGGCACTTAGTCGCAGTAGATTGGACCCGCCACATCAATTGACAATCAAAAAAATGGTCCGGTACACAAATCACTCTGAAATCGAAGTTCCCTTTTCCTTGTATTTGCAACTTGACAACCGTGATTAGGTATCACAATGGGGTTTTCTTAGGAAGGAAACCAGTTAGATGGTGTTAAAATGAACAGAGGACTGATGTAGCAATAGTGGGTAATACACTTGTTAAAATAAGGCATTCGAGTCAGACTTTTTTAAAAATTTCTTTTAGCTCTTGCTAATTGAGTGATGAATACACCCAGTCATATCTAAATCTATACGTACATATGCAGATCTGAGTACCCAATCTTTATCCCTAATGTTTATCACTACAAAATGAGGTGAAAAGGTTGAAATCAGTGGTTGTCTATAGTGTGCAATGTTCTGGTTTAAATTCCAGCAGCATCAGAATGAATTTAATGAAGCTATCTGTGTGAGAGCACAGCATCTCAGTGACTAAATGATACTGCTATTGTCACTTATTCAACTTCCTTGTCCTCATACAACATTTACCAACATTTTTAGTGTGTTATTTGTATAGCATAATAGACTTCACTGTGACAGTTCTATGAAGCAAATATCTTATTTTGATTGTATCTACTCCATCATTATTCTGTTTTATCTCATCCTCCAGTTGGTCCCAGCTTCTCACATAACCCCCTTCTTATTGCATGTTTTTTCCCTTTTACGTGTTGATCATACATGGAAGGAAATGTAACATATTATTTACGTACTTGCGTACTTACTTATTGTTTATTCAAGACAGGCTTTTTCTGTATAACAGCCCTAGCTGTCCTGGAATTCCCTTTGTAGACCAGGTTGGCCTAGAATTAACACAGATCTGACTGACACTGACTCCCAGGTGCTAAAATTAAAGGCACGTACCACCACACCCATCTTACTTTTATTTATAAATTTAGTTTATTCTGCTTAAGGAGATATTTATTCCTCTCTAGTCTTTTGAAAATCGTGTAATTTTAACTGATTCCAAAATGTTCAATGTAGACTTTTTGGAAAGAAAACACTACAATAAATAGTAAGTATATGAAAATCATAAGAATTTTATGGCCTCACCAGAAGATGGCTGTCATAAAAATGGCAAATACTTTATGTGGTGGAAACGAAAGAATTTTCTACACACTTGGAGATATCCCTACCAGTCCAGCCACCGGGGAAGCTGCGTAGAGTCTCATCTATAAATATTAGAAAATGAACTGTGCATTCTTGTTTATGACTACAGACCCATAGATGCTAAAGGCTCAGGATAGAGTGGAGGGTATTGCTTGACCACAGAACTAACAGATCAGTCAGTGCAATACACCTCAAAAATTATATTAAAATCAATGCTTGATCTAGCACTCTCACTACCAGGTAAAGAAACTAAATAAAATAAATGTTTGTATTAGAGTCATCTGTATATTCATGTTCTTCACAGTGTTTCTCTTCTCCCACTTATCTGTCTTTCATTATCTATTTCTTATTTCTCATGGTTATCATTTATGTATTTATCTCTTATCATCTATGTCTATCAGTTTTCTGTCATCATTAATATACCTTCTATCTAACATACCACTTTTGTCACCTACCTATCGTCTGGGTGGATTCTCAGATCTGTTGTCTGAGCATGTTTTAGGTCTGTTTTTTGTAATCTGGAAGGGTCACATTAACAGAATACCACAGATGTGCTGATGAGACAAGGTGAATTCTTCCTTGTCATTTCTGGGGAGAGACATCAAGATTTGAGTGCTTTTGGCCTGGTTTCTGTTATAGATTTCCTCTGTGGCCTGCAGTTCCTGATCTGTGTCCTTAGAGCATCCTTCTTCCCTGTGGGTAAAACTTGTGACTTTTACCTCACAAGGACTCTAGACTTTTAAGTGAGGAATTTACATGCATAGCCCCAAATTACTTTGTTTCCTGGAATGTCCTGTCTCAACATAAATTTTTATGCATTGGAGCATCAATTACTGACATTTAATGTCCATGATGATTCCTGACAGTAATTTTTATTCACTATTAATCTAACCCTTCACAACTGAACATATTTGATTATCATGTGACAGATATTTAATTTAGAGATGCTGTTTCTAATGATGAATGGGTGACAATACATTATTCAAAATGACTATCAAATATTCCCCTGAAGAACTGTAATTAATAACACTGGTAAATAATAGAAAGTAGGCAGAGCTATGCAAGAGCATAAACTAGGGTGTGTGGCAGCTGACAGAGATTATGGAAGGCACCTAGAGAGCATCACACTATACATTACAGATCTCCAGGCTTCATCTGCAATTTGATGCCTGAATTCTCTTTTCTTTTTTATTTTTTAAAATTTGTTAAATTATTAGATTTAAAAAAATACCAATCCATGTTCCCATTCCCTCCCCTCTTCCCATTCACACCCCTTCCTATCCATCCACTCCTCAAAGAGGGCAAGGCACATTGCTTTGGGGAAGGTCCAAGGCCCTCCCTATTATATCTAGGATGAGCAAAGTATCCATCCTTGCTCAGATGGATAGGATCCCCCCAAAAACAGTACATGCAGTAGGGATAAACCCTGGTGCCACTGCCAGTGGCCCTGCAGTCTGTGAGAGTTTCCCTTTTCTTATTTTCCCATCCAGCACCTGTGTTTGTTTATACCCTTAGTGGTACTCAGGGTTAAGTTTGAGGGCCCTGAAAGTCTAGCCAAGGGCTTCACTTTTGATTTTCTTTTTTCCGTTTTAACAAATAACTGTTCCTGCCGAAGTGATATGATGTCTTCTGTGTTTTTGTTTGTATTTATGCAATTATCAATGATGCTGAGAATTTTTATGCAGCTATTGGCCTTCTTTTGAGAATGTCTTACAAGTTCTCACTCCCACATGTGCTTTCTCTCTGCCCATGTCTGTGTGCCCATGTGTGCATATGTCTGAATGTGAGAAGACCAATTTGTGGGAGTTCCAAGGGACGAATTCAGGCTTTCAGATTTGGAGGCACATACCTTGAGCTATTGAGGCATCTTGGGGGCCCTAGCACCCATTTTTAAATTGCTCTGTTTTGTTGCCCTATATTGTCTCTTGATACCAGGTCCTTAATGTTTTCTGACTTTATTCTCCTTTTATTTTGTCTCATCTTCGCCTATATCATTGTGTTTGTATCACTTGTCTGTCTACTCTGACCTTTATTCCATAATATTTCTTTAGTGGTTTCTGTAGAAACTCTTTGGTGATATTGGTCTTGAAATTTCTTCAACTGTATTCTTTTTCAACTATTTTGTTGTTCACATATGAAAATGATTTTGATATATTATTTCTTATTTTTTCAAATTAGGTTTCCATTTAAGTTATCTAATGGAAATTTAGGTGAATTAATTTTGTATACTTCATACTATAACTTTTAATTTATAATTCAGTAGAAGTGTTTACATTTGTGATATGCCATGTATTCTAACATATTTATACATGGAGAATTTGTTAAGTCAAGTCTGTTAGCATACTGATCATTTCATGGTTTTGTCTTCTTGTAATTTATGTAGAACAAAGATATAGATAATTGGCTGATTTCAATTATAGAAATCACTATTATCAATTTCAGTATAATAACATGAAATATTATTGAATAATGGTAGACCCTAGAATGTCTCTATTGTCAAGTTGATGAATCTATTTTACTGATTTAAAAATTGGTACAGTGTTTACATCATTCTCTATTCCTACTGCATGGTGGTTATGCTCACATATAGTTTACATGTTTGTGATTAGATTTTCTCTATTCTAACAAAATTCTGCAGAGAATTTTGTGAGGGGGTGGTCTTTTCAATAAATACGCAAACAATGAAACAACCTTAAATTAGAGTATATGTTTAAAATTGGCAGGGTTTCAAGTAAAGAGTTACAGCTCTGGACTCACTCTACTACAAGTTATCCACAAGATGAATGTCCTCATCTGAATGCAGCACTGAAGGGCAATGAAGCCGAGTACCAGGACTGTATGTTTGAGTACTGCTCAACTGACTCATCTTCCAGATCTGCCGCAAAGGAATGTTTAGTATGTGTTCATTGCTAACAGAATCATACCTGCATGCTTACTTCTAGAGATATTTATATTTATATGGCCAGAAGCTGAAGTACATAATACCAGTTTGTTTTTTACAACTTTAATTTTTTAAGTATATTAGGCAACTTGCAATAAAATTTATACAAAATTATCATGTTGCTAAAAATTCTCCTGTGTACTAAATGTAATCAGTGAATCTTAGGGTAAATACAATGAAGAATGCAGAGACTAATATACCAAATAATTACTTTAATCAGTAAATCCTATAAATTTTTTAGTTTAGTGACATTTGCTTATTGTGCAAACACATTGAATTATGTATTATTATGAGATAAAGATACCTTTTATTGGGTCTCTTTTGTTAGCTCACAAAACTAAAGAAAACGCCATTCAAAAACAGTCCAGCAATTTGGTAAAACATAATATTAACATACTAGAAATATATTCATAATGTACTAAAGCAGGATAATTATGTGAAGCTTTAACTGTGGTGTTACTCTATTGAAATACATTTTTGGAACAAGAAGATACTAGGAGAATCTATTTTTAAAAGTTCATTTTTGTAGAATAAAAGGACTTGAAATATAATTTTTCAGTGCCTTTGTTGGAATGATGTCCTGCTAACAATGAAGTCTGCTGTGTGTTCAGGCCATATACTCCTGGTATCTCACTGTCGCCCATCATTTCTCTCTTCTCCATCTTGCAAATGCAAGTGTAATCGTCATCATACTAAACCCAAAAGACTCAATCAGGATTACTCTTCTTTTAGTTCTGGAGAGACCAAGACATAAAAGCCCTAGTGAGCTATTATTCACGGATGTACTCTAAAGGGGCTAGAATTATACTGAACAAAGTAAAATTTCAAAAATAAAAGGTAAAAATATTGAATAGGAGGAGCAAATTTGGATGAGCATAGCACTTCTAATACAGTGCATTTTAGATTTCAAACATCTACCAATTACATTTTTATTTGTTCAGGAAATTCAACAAGACATTTGGTATATACAAAGAATAATTTATCCTTTATTCATATATTTTAAATCTTACAGACCATCACTTTTATCATCACTGAAATGAACTAATTTTCAACACCATTTAACAAAACCATTCTTCCTTTGTGGAACCCAAACATGCCAGAATAGCTGCTGTCAGAAGACTTGAATGCACTAAATGATATTAGTATATAAACCATATCTGGATGCTCCAGCGAACATTCTACCAGCAACAGCAGTTTTAAGCTGATACCATGTTGAGTTTTTCTTAAGTTAGCATATTCTGTACATCTTCAAAGCCTATCATTCTATTTTGATTTCCTTTGTTGAGATAAAAGACTCTTTCCAAAAGCAACTTAGGAAGGGAAAGAATTTATTTCATCTTACAGACGATAGTCCACCATTGAGGAAAGTCAGGGCAAGAACTTTAAGCCAGACTTGCTTACTGGTCCACACACATTACCTCTGACCAACAAACTCACTCCCAGTCTAGGGATTACGGCAGAAATCAGGATGTCATGCTGCTTTCCAGCTCTCAGGCTAAGGCCTAATTAGCATTCTGTAAACTTCATGTCCACTTCTCCAGGGAATGGTGCTGGTCACAGTAGGATGGGACCTCATAAAACAATTAACAATCAAAGTCATTTTCACCTAATTGAGACTCACTTCTCAGATGACTTTAGGCTTTGGAAAGTTAAAGCTAACTAGAATGTCTCTTATATTTAAATTAGACTGCTGTATCTGAGTATAATATCAAGTATGAATTTGTTGATATTTGTTTGTTTTTCCTAAGTGGACTGAGATCCATTTGGAGAGTTCTACATATGAATAAATAAAAACTTTTATTTGAGACAATTTGCTTATTAATGCTTTCCTTAATAGTCAAAAGTTCTCAATATCTTCAGTCATTTTCTTTCTCATATAGACTATCTGCATATTCAGAAATTAACCTTCAAAATTAAGCTTCCTGTGACAAGATCCTACTTAACTCTCTGGAGCCTCTCCCATTGAAATTGAACTCTTAATGATTTCTTGTTAGAACTGACTTGGTGAATCATGAGCTATGAACCTGTTGATGGCTAATGCTGATGACTTAAAAACACTTTAAGTTGTGTCTTCAGACTACATAAGTATTTTACTTTATGAGTATCTGTTTTATAAATGAGAAAAATATGTTCTTCTATGCTTAATAATATTCAGAGTACACAGAGCTAGATGTTACTGTTGGGTCAAAAACTCCAAATCTGGCTTCACAACACTCTTCATACAAGGAGCTTTGGTCAAGGTTACAAGGCAATGTGACTTCTTCGGGAAGATGGCTGTGCAGTGCTTTCTCGGTGTGCTATGGATGGCATTAAAAGTAAGCAGCCCAAGAGTTACCTGGAGGATTGAACATGTCACTTGTATTCTCAGCATTCTGAGCTGGAAGCCCATGAGCAGGCCTGGTCTCAGAGTTTTCTTCCCTGTTTTTATATGGATGCCATACATTACCTTCACTGAGATCAGGAACTGAAGGCAATGGCTGCAACACATTGACAGGATTATCAAGCCATGGTGGAGACAAAAAGCTCTGCAGAATGTGCTTATAGTCATACATGATGAATGGGAGGACATTGTGTGTCCTTCCCCTACACCATCTCCTTGGAACACTTTTCCTTAAATGAAAAAATGAATCTCAGTATGTGGATTTATAAAGTAAGTCAACTTTTTTATCTAAACGATGAGAAAATGAAAAAATTGCGTCTGAGTGAGGAAGAGAGATGTGGCTCCAAAATGAGATTTTTTTTTCAACTGAACACAATTGTTTTGGTTCTGACTTGTCATTAAGAAAAATACTTGAAGTTTAAGTTCACTTGAGTTTGACACATGATGTGGGAATGATTTCTTATTAATAAAGAAACTGCCTAGGCCCATTTCATAGGCCAACCCTTAGGTAGGCGGAGAAAACAGAACAGGTTGCTGGAAGAAAGAAGCTGAATCAGTGAGTCGCCATGATTGTCCCACTGCAGACAGATGCAGGTGTTGCGGGAGGTCCTTCTGCTCCTCCAGCCTATAGCCGCTGAGAGACCACGAGGAGCGGAAGGACCTCCCGCAACATGCAGGTTAAGATCATTCCTGGTAAGCCAGCTTGTGGGCTACACAGATTAATAGAAATGGGTTAGATCAATATGTAAGAGCTAGCCAATAAGAGGCTGAAACTAATGGGTCAGACAGTGTTTAAAAGAATACAGTTTCCGTGTAATTATTTCGGGTATAAAGCTAGCTGTGGGGGTGGCCCGGTGCCGGGGACGCAGCCCCACCGCTCTTATTTCAACAGACACAAGATTTGTACTTGAATCTATTCTGAAATCTAACTCAGCATAGAGGTATATTTGTCTCGGTGATTGGAGGCTATGAAGTCAAAGTGCATAGAAAAAGCAAGAGCATTGCATCATGAATCAAGCTGAGATAGCCAGAGAACTTGTGAAACAAGGGAAGTGATGTGGGATTCCCCTCTGTATGCTATGAATATGTTTTATTACCATTGGTTAATATAGAAGCTGATTTGGCCTATGGCAGAGTAGAACATAGATAGACAGGGAAACTAAACTGAGTGCAGGGAGACAGAAGATGGAGTCAGGCAGATGCCATGTAGTTGTCAAAGGAGAAAGATGCCAGAACATTACCAGTAAGCCATAGTCTCGTGGCAATACATAGGTTAATAGAAATTGGTTAATTTAAGATGTAAGAGCTAGCTAGGAGTACACCTAAGCCATTGGCCCAACAGTGTTATAATTAATGTAGTTTCTGTGTGACTATTCGGGTATGGGTAGCTGGGAAATGAAAGTGGTCTCTGCTTACTAGGGCAGAGTCCAAAGGCTGAACTAATCTTGTAATGGCAAACCCTTATGAAAATTATCCTACTACAATGAGAATCAATCCTCTTCTAGAAATAAGCAGTCATGTGTCCTTTATAAGGACACAATTTATCATTGAAGCCTCTGCCTTTGAGCACTGCTGCAATGGAAGTTGAATTTCAAATAGTTTCAGGAGACAAACCAGATACAAACCACAGCATTGATGATGAACCAAGAACCCAGAGCATCTTAAGATGCATGATTGGCCTGCAGAAGACATTTAGAGGAGAAATGATGACCTTCCTTTAATAGTGGAGAGTTTGTTCCTTGTAGTGTATTATCCAGAGGGTGGCAATTTTCCCAATGGTTGACCCAAGGGAAGCTGCATGGAAGACTACAATAATCATGTTGATATACTGTGCTACAAGAATGACGTTTCAGTTCTGCAGAGGTAAGAGGACGTCCGGCAGCTATTTGGAGAATAAAAGCACACAGTGGGAAATCAATCACAAAGTCGATATGAGAAATGAGATTTAAAAAATGTCCATTTGCCCTGCTGCTACAACACATTTTAAACAGGCCATGATTACATTATGAAAATTTTACCAAATCTCTTGTAAAACACCACTCCTTGGTCTATTCACTGAGGAGCAAGTGTGTGGCTTTCCACACAGCTGTCACTCAGCTGTGCCCCTGCTCTAAACTTCTTTCAAATGATAGTTCATTAAAAGGCTACTTGCCAAATTCCCCGATCATATTAGCTTCTTAGCATTTAAAAAGAACATCAGCTTAACAATTAATATGTTAAAAATAGTTTTGTGGTCTCATATTTATGAATCTCGGGGGTGGCGGTATATCTGGGGGTTCAACTTACCATTTTCATATGCAACGCACATTTTTCAAGACTATTACAAGCTACACACCAAGCAAAAAGATATATGAGAGAGGCATTCCCAAATAAGATAATCATAGCAGAAAACAATTTCACTATTTTGCCACTGAGATAAGATCCTCACATTTTCTTACATAAACTGTATAAAGGATTTGTTAAAAAACATGCATATTTTCAATTTTGCGTTTAATTATTGTATTGGTATTTGTTTGACTCCATAAAGTAAGCCAGAGATTGTAATTTATGGGCTTTTAAAAATTTTATTTCATGGGCTGGAGAGATGGTTTATGGTTCAATTCCCAGCAGCCACATGGTAGTTCACAACTATCTGTAAGGGACTCTGGTTCCCTCTTCTGGCCTTCAGGCACACACACATACAGGCAGAACATTATAAATAATGAATAAATAAATCTTAAAAAAGTTTATTTCAATATGCAAAATAAGTTTTCTCCTCTCTTTTATTACAAGTAAAATAATTTGAAAATATCTTTATAACTACCTGTAACAAACCTAAAGAACACAGAGTTAAATAATATCATTTGTGAGAGCTATTACTGACTGGTGTGAACAACGTGAATGACACATGCTAAAGCAGGACATGAACATGACTACGTCTGTATAACAATTGTGCAGTCATACTGGAAGCTTCTGGTGAAGAGTCCACACCCTCATGAAGGAGTGGACATTTAACTGAATATATGGTAAGTCACAGTGGTCTTATCAAAGTCAGGAGGGAAAAGTACTGTTTCTTTGGACACTGATTGTGATGGATGAGACCAAATAAACAGTTTATGAACTCACTACCAACGTGCACTCTAGTGCATTTAGTATCCTATTATAAACACTCTAAAGTGGCCCTACCTCAAAGCAATGCATTTTAATGGTCATGTCTATTTTAAGATGCTTAATAAAATTATGTTTATTAATTGTCTTTAAAACTGCTCAATAGGAAATCAAAAAGGTGTTGCCTCTTGTTATACTGGGAACAGATTTTATTAATGTGTACTTATTACTTAAATACGTGGTGTGGATTCATGCATGTATTTGATCTAAGGATTCCATGACTTTAATAATGTAGCACTAGAATTAGAAACAAAGGCATGACTGAATGAAGGACCTTTCCCTGTGTGTTTCTCAATTAGGACACAAAGAATATTCCATCTGGGGAATGACCTATGTTCTTATTAAGTCTATTTCCCATGTGCTGTAACAAAAATGTTCATAACATGAATAAATAAAGAGTAGGGAAGAAAATCTTATTTTTTTAAAATTGTATTTTATTATGAACATGGACAATAAAAACTTTTTACTTCAGTATTGAAGCTCATAACAGTAGCCACAATGATAAGAATATTCATTAGCACATAAATAATAGTATAGCAAATTATGATTTGTCAAATGCATTCATATGTGCTTACATTTAACTGATCTCCAAAGCAAACATCTGTGCTGGAGATGGATAATAATCTCAGGATCTCATGAATGGAAGTGTAAAACTTATCTATAGTAGTTAATATAAAGCCATCTGGCCATGCAATACAAATTCATTAGTCCAGATTTATGAAGCATAACTAGAAATTGTGGGGATTTAATAGATATAGAATTATGAGGAAAATCAGATTACTTGATACACAAAGGTGAGATTTACACATATAGCGATCTATTTTTAACAAAAGAGATGCTTTTTAAACTAAATTAGTTCATTAAGGAAATTTTCAATATTTTACCTGATTCAACTCCATTTATGAATGAGTCACATTTTGTTCTCTCTAGTGCATATAGCTCTTATTTCACCATTGAGTAATTCCCCTGGGTTCTCAACTTTATAGACACTTTCACTTATTGCTCCTCTTCAGCAATACAACAATGCAGGTTACTGATTATTATAACCAAAAGGTCATAGTTAATATTCTCAGTGGTAATCTGAGCTAGGTTTAAATATTGACATGTGACTTCAACTCTTAAACCTCTTTGATTTTATAACTGTGATAAACAATATTTTTTTTTGTATTTTATGATGTCCTGTACTGCACTCCTCTGCTGTTAGACAGTGGGTTTGCAAAGGGACTTTGTGTTTCCTGTTCCCAGATCAAACCATCTTTGAGACACAAGCAGACAAACTATAGTTTGTATTTCTTCTTCATTATTATAATAAAGCACTGACTGAAAGCATCTCAGGAGATGACATTTCATTCCACCTTAAAGCTTACAGCCTATCTCTGAGGGAAGTCAGGGCAAGAGTTCAAGAAGCAAAATGAATCAGAACCCAAGAAGGAATGCGGCTTTCTGGCTCACTCACCCCTCCTTAGCTTACTTTCTTGTACAGCCCAGGAGCATATGTCCAGAGAATGACTGGTGATTACAATGACTTAGAGAACCTATAGCAATTAATGGTCAAGACAATCCCTTACAGATGGATATCCCCATGGGCCAATCTTCTTCCCAGATGACTCTAGACGACAGTTAAAGCTACTTAGGGCACCTATACAGAAACCAAAGCATAAGGATTTGGGGGAGGAGAGATAGGGAGTCTTTTCACTGAAGTACAGAAGGCAATGCATTCACAAATGTGTGTAAAGTGTAAGTGCACAACAAGTCACAACATGACTGCACATTATTTGGTTAGGTTTCAGAATTAAGGAAAAGGATATGTCCATCAACCCAAATCTGTGTCAAATGCCCCCTATTCCCTTTCAGACACTAAATGAATCACAGGCTACTGAGTGTTTGCTGCTGTCTTGGCTTCACTATTTGCCGTGATGTTAATACATATTAACAGGTGGATTATGGGAAGACTCAGGGTCACCAATCACCCTCATCCAAGAGTCTCTTTTTAAAATCCACATGGAAGCTTGTTTCATATTACCCTTTGCATGGCACTAAAAAACCCATGTTAGTTGTTTTCCAGAGAGAAGTGCTTTCTCTTCTTCAGGCTCATATGTTGTCAGTCACATTGATTTCTACATCCTGGTTAAGATTCAGACTACAGCCTCCTCAACTACCAAAATATTTTTCAAAATAAAGAAGTATTCACCTAAATTTCATATGAACTTACCTCATAAAACAGGTACCTTTTGGCCCAAGACCTTAGGTGTACAAAACAAGACACTTGCTATTAACACAGCTAGCCTAAGACTGTGGCCATATAAAACTACTCACATCATACAGAAAACTCTGAGAGCTCACTCTATCTTCTAGAAGGCAGGAGATATTCCAGGGTCAATGGTGAAAAGCTTCTTTCTTTAGAACATTTGGGGAGTCAGGGGACAGAGCGTGGGCAGGCTTGGAGGCAGAGACAGGGAAGGAGTTGGAAGAAAAAAAAGAAAGGCAGAAAATGGTGTACTATCTTAACTAAATAAATAAAGGAAGGAAGAATTAGAGAAAAGGAGAAAAAGAACATAGGGAAGGAAAGAAGATGGGGAAAGAGGAAGGAAGAAGAAAAGAAAACCCTCATTTGCTCAGTGACCTTCCTAACTTTCTCTTGACTTATGAGGATTCAGACTCCACTATACCAAACAACCTATTTTAGCTTCTACAAGGTGCCTTCTTGTCTATCTCATACTGGAAGCTTGAGAGAAGCACATAATGTTTAGCTCATTTTCTTGTAATTATCACTAAGGAAACAATGGTCAGGCTCATGAGTTCCCTGTAGAATCATCTAAACCACTCTACACTGTAATTTGTCAGACTTTCTGCTAACAATATTCCACTTAAGAAACCTGTGCTCTTTGGGCTGACGAGGGTGGGGGACTTGATTGGGGGAGGGGGAGGGAATTGGATGGCGGGAAAGAGACAGAAAACTTTAATAAATAAATAAATTTAAAAAAAGAAACCTCTACAGAGGCAAATCTCTGTTATAGGAATCTCAGTGTCAATCATCAAATACAGAACAAATATATTTAATAAATCATGTCCCAGGATCAACAGTTCACCATCAAATTGACAGAAAGCCCTTATAGGTGTTTCCTCACATAGTATTGATGAGGGAAAGGGAAGCACCCAAAGCTGAGTGACACTAAACCATTGTAGATGGCATGTAGCAATATCTTTCAAATGTGAAAAATAAGAACCATTTGACCCCACAAATAGATTCTAGGAATTTCTATTCAGAGAACCACCATGAATGTATCTACAATAGTAGAAAAAATTCAATTACTTACAGGAACAAGTGAAGGAACATAGTTAGCAGTTGGAAAATTGGAATCAATTCAGTAGAAATAAGACATGGGTTGTAAAAGGGCTTGCTGCTCTTGCAAAAGACAGAGTTCAGCTCCCAGAATCCAGATCCAGTAGTTCACAGTAGCCTGTAACTCTAGATCCAGGGGATAAGATGTCCTCTTCTGGCTTACATATTAATTTGTATTCACATGTACATACTTACCCACAGACAAACACATGTATATGCATATAGACATAAAATATATAACTATAAATACTATGAAACCACTCAGGGAATAATGTTGCTCTTCAGATTGCTTTAAAATAAAAAAAATAATGTGATGTGATCAAGACTATAGAGAAAGCCAGTTTGACAATGCTGTAATTTTATCTTGTAAGCCAAGATAAAATGTAGCAGGAGGCCCCTAGTTTATTTCCCAGCCACCCAGACTTGTGAAATAATCACCAAGAAACTATTATTTGCAATACTGTTTGGCCAACAGCTTAAGTGTATTGCTAGCTAGTTGTTATATCTAGAATTAACACATTTCCATTATTTTATATTTTACCATGAGGATCATGGCCTACTGGCAAGGTTCTAAATACCAACTTGTATATTTCCTCTCTGGTGGCTAGATGGCATCTCACTACTCTGTCTTCTTTCTCCCAGCATTCAGTTTAGCTTTCCCTGCCTATCTCTAATCTGCCATGTGCAGACCCAAGACAGCTTCTTTATTCAATAACCAATAAAAGCAACACATCGACAGAAGGACTTGCCACACCAAAAAAATTCATGATGTAACTGGAGCTTTTTCTCCCACCCACCAGTTCAACAATAACCTCTCTGAGGCTTAATGTTAATTATAAATTATTTGGCCAGTGGCTCAGGCTTATTACTAACTAGCTTTTACATCTTAAATTAGCACATTTCTATTAGTATATATTTTACCATGAAGCTTGTGGTTTGTTACTTCACATCTTGCTTTGGAATCTGCTGAAGTCTCACTTACTCTGTCTTCTTTCTCCCTGTCTCTCTGCTTGGATTTGCTGTCTGGCTCTATTCTGCCTGGCAATTGGAAAAATCAGCTTCTTTATTAACCAATGGTAGTAAGACATATTCACAGTATACAGAAGGGCATCCCACATCATTATGGAATGAACAATGTATATTTACTTTTCTCTATAGACCCTTTGTCATTAGAATGCCATAAAGCAATTAAAGAACTTGACACCAAAATAAAATAAAACCTAACTCAGCAATTACACATTCAAATCTTGTCAAATTGACTGGCTAACCTAGCTTCCTGCCTTTCCCATCAATTCAGATCAACAATGGGAGAAAAGCAAAAAGGAGTGTCCTGTGTTTATATCCCCAGTCTATAAAATAAAAGAGAACCCTTTATTTGGCCATAAATAAGAGTTTTGTTTTGATTTGGCTTCTGGAAGGCACTCAGTTCAAAACAGCAAATGGATCCGAATATTGATCCATCAACTACAGATTACTAAATGACCAAAATCCCTGATACGTTGTACATGTTCCATGTAATCATCCTACACCTATACTCTGATTGGCAGCTCTGAGGAAAATCAATGGTTTAAAAAGAAGAACACATTAGGGAGGAAAGAAAAAATAGAGAGTAGTAGGGAGAATATAGAGGAGAACATGGGAGCTGAATTTGATCAAAAATATCATGTTCATATAAGAAATTTGCAATAATTTTTAAAACATTAAAAACAAAGGACCAGGAAGATGTCTTAGTGATTAAGAGAACTTCTCTTGCAGAGAATCTGGGTTTTGTTTCTAGCATAAATATGATAGTTCATGCCACCTCTAACTCCAGTTTCAGGAGATCTGATGCCCTCTTCTGACCTCCAATGATTCATGTACATACTTGGTGCATATATGCATACACAGGTACACATACATACTTATAAAATTAAGTAAATAAATATTTTTAACCAGGCATGGAGGAAAATACCTTTAATCACAGCTTTGGAGAGGATGAAGAAGGTAGATTTCTGTGAGTTTAAAGTCAACATGGTCTACCTACTGAGTTCCCGGGAGGTTGAGCTACATAGTAAGAGCCTCTCTCAAAACAAACAAAGAATGAATAAAAAATAAATAATTTTAAGAGACCAAAACATTAATAAGTTATGCTTGGTATTACCATCTTAATACCTGAAGGCTGGATTATTTGAGATCTACATCTAGAAGGGAGAGAAGAGAACGTGTACGTCACACATCTCCATTACCATACTGTAGTTTTCCTCTATTTTACTACAGTTCAAAGTAAAGGTGATCATACATGCAGTGCAGGTATTTATAAAGAATTCAACTCTATACTAATAAAGTCTGTAATTCTAAAGGGTTAAATGTGTTAAGTGTCTTTATAGAAGTAGCTTGAAATGTTCAATTTAGGAAGTGTTAGGACTGTGTTGTGAGTATTCTTTCTAAAGTTGAAGCCACAATCTTTTAATAAGAAAACACAAATTAAAGGGAGAATGCTGTATGTCTTCACAATTAGTAGTAGTTACTAATCCAGCACCTGCAACTCTTTTTAATATTGGCAAAGATTGATGGGCAGTGGTGGCACACAACTTTAAGCCCAGCACTGGGATGCAGAGACAGCCAGTTGAGTTCAAGGTCAGCCTGGTATACAGAGCAAGTTCCAGGACAGCCAAGGCTACACAAAGAAACCCCATCAAGGTCTACCTTTGATCTTTGTTAAAATTGTTACATAGAATCTCACAGTTCCAGGACCATACACAAACACACACACACACACACACACACACACACACACACACGATAGGAGAAGGATCATTTAACTTTAACCTCACCCACGGCACACTCCAGAGCAAGAATTTTTGCCACAGACTTTCAAGGATGTTAATAGACCCTGAACACAAATTCTGAGAAAGAATATGAACTGTGATTTTCTGGCTCCACACAGCATATGTCTTTAAATTACATCATAACTATTTTGTATGCCCTTAAAGAATGCACCTACATGACTATTCTTATGTTTATGGGAACATAATCTTAAAGGGGCAAAACAATGCATTAGCTGTTCTAGTCATAGTAAATTTATCATAAACTAGGCAGAGAAGCAAACAAAGGCAGGTGTATAGTTCTTGTGTGACTAGACTAGGCTTCTCTGTACTGAAAAACAAACATAGACCTTGTGAATTTTCCAACCCCTCCTTACACACCTAATTGTCTTTGCTGTTTAGTGAAGCCATCCTTGCCTTTGCTCCCAGCAGTATATCTAAAATTGTTACTGTTATCATTGTACATGTTTGTGTGGTATTATTTGATTACTATCTCGCCTCACCTCTTATCTTAGGCCATTAGAAGCAGAATCCACATCTTTATGCTGCTCTGTCCTTAATACCTGGGCCTGGATGTTTGTCTTATGAGTCTGCTGACCATGTTTGTCCTATGAGTCTACTGACAATGTTATTTGCAGCACAGGGATGACAGGAAAGTTCAGGAAAGAGAATGCCAAGCTGCTTAATGTCATCACTGTAGTAGTTGCCAAAAAACAGCCCAGCTATGAAGCACAGCAAGTAGAAGGTGGAAGACTGTTTTGTTTCTTTCTTAATACCATGATAAAAGATACCAAGTTGCAGGGACAAGCATATTCACGTTGCACATGCGGTACTATACAGAAGAGCTCCTGGATACCATACACTTCACTGACCCATTTTTATATATGCAGTAAGCTCAAAACTGTTTAATAAAAAGATGCAACTTTCAGTATTATAAATTCCATAAATGAATGCATGCTATTTCTAAATTTGTTACTTTGTACTACAAACATACAATTTTGAGAAAACCAGCATTACACCTAGAATTAAAAATTTTCAAAATAACTTTTAAAGCTGAAAATTGGTCATACCACAGAAACCACATCTTGGGATAAATATGAAGTGGTTGTAATGCATTATTCATTTATGCATTGCTGAAATTCTCATTCTAACAATTTTCATAGATTTTGCCTGTGTTCAAATTTTGCATGTCTATTATTTTCCGTCATTGTGACTTTTTCTCTGATTTGGACATTAAAATAAATCCAGCCTCAAAATGACTTGGAAATTATTCACTCCTTCATGTCTTTCAATTTTTTTAGAACAATTTGTGTCAAGATTGCCTCCTTGGGAAGTTCATCTCATCCTGGAAATTTCTTCTCTGGGAAGTTTTACATATTTATGGTGTTTAGAAGATAGAAATAGATAAGGAAGTTAGTCAAGTAGTAATGAATAAGAGGGTGCCAAGTGAGAGGGCATGACAGGTTTATATGGTCTGCTTGCTTGGACTATCGATTTATTTGTTTCTTTTATTATTTTTTGCTTTGTTTCTTGAGACAGGGTTTCTCTGTGTAGCTCTGGGTGTCACAGAACTCCCTTTGTAGACCAGACTGGCCTTGAGCTCACAGGGATCTGCCTGCCTCTGCCTCCTGAATGCTGTTTTTTTTTTTTTTTTGATTTTCGAGACAGGGTTTCTCCGTAGCTTTTGGTTCCTGTCCTGGAACTAGCTCTTGTAGACCAGGCTAGCCTCGAACTCACAGAGATCCACCTGCCTCTGCCTCCTGAGTGCTGGGATTAAAGGCGTGTGCCACCACCGCCCCCTGAATGCTGGTTTTAAAGGTCTGCACCACTACCACCTGTCCTATCAACTTGCTTTTAAGAGATTTTCATTATTTATTTCATTGAGATAGAGAATTGGAAACCTGGAAGTTTTCCTGTGGCATAGAGTGAATATTAAGGATCACCAAGGGTATTGTCACATTTTGTAAGTTGCTGACCTAGAATAGTGTTGACAGAGATTTCTGTTCTACCCAGTCCCACAGCCATTTAAGTCCCAAAGAAACACACAGAGGCCTACATTAATTATAAACTGCTTGGCCTATTGGCTCAGGCTTCTTATTAACTAATTCTTACATCTTAAATTAGCCCATAATTCTTGTCTGTGTTAGCTATGTGTCTTGATACCTTTATCAGTCACATCTTGTTTCCTCTGTGTCTGGGTGACACCTGCAGACTGAGCCTTTCATCTTTTCAGAATTCTCCTGTTCTGGTGACCCCACCTATACTTCCTTCCTGGCTACTGGCCAATCAGCATTTTATTAAATCAATAAAAGTGACAAATCTTTACAGGGTACAACATCATTGTCCCACAGCAGAATAGGCTCTATAATGCCTCTGTCTCTGTTTTACTGTCTCTCTCTTTCTTGAGTGCATGTGTATGTTTGTATGGTGTATGTGTGTGTGTGGGGGGGGAAGTACTTGTGTCAGTACCCACAGAGGCCAGAAGGAAAAGACATTATACTCCCTGGATTTAGAGTTCTTTGTGACTGTGGACTGTTCCTGAGTATTCTAGGAACCAGAATCTGATATTATGCAAAAGGAACAAGTGCCCTTTATGACTGAGTCATCTCTCCAGCTGCTTATTCTTGCTCATTCATAAAGGCTAGATTTACAGCAATGTACTTTTAAAATGTAGGATAGAAAATACAGATTTCTGGGGTTTGCAGAACATAGGGTGAAATCAGAGTGCTTTGTCTCCAGGCTGTTTATAAAGTGAGACCATCTGCTGCCATGTTGTGTCAAGTGATGCAATTTCGGGCAAAGGTCAGTTTAGATTCTGCTACCAACACTGCCTGTGTTTACTGTCACTGTCCTTAATTCCTCACGGTAAAGCTTTTATTAAGGTTTGAATTACAAAGTAACAACAATAGGAAATGAAAGTATTTGGTTAATAAAATTCTCCTCTGAAGCTCAGAGTGAAGCGTGATGGAACAGCCCTGGTATTGCATAGATGAAACACCGGTTTGAGTCCAAAGCTGCAAATGCATCTTAAAAATTGCCTTTGTTCAAGGACCCAAACGTCATGATGCCTTTACTGGTCTCACGTAGTCAGTTAGAGACACAGACAGCAAGAAATGAAACGGAGGTGATTATTGTTATCATTCTCAGGTTGAGCAGAGGATTTTCATCTGCTCTCTTTGTTTTTTTAGTGAATGAAATGAGCTATATCTCTACCTGTACAGAATGAGACAATAGTGGCATAGGAAGTCCATCATTTTCTTTATATCTATTCACCTAGTAGACATAAATAGATTACTCAGGCCTTTAATGGCGATTAATAAGGGATAAAACAAACTCACTGCTCCCTTGCTGTTTAAATAAGATGAGAACAATAAATCAGAAGTATATCTGAGTAAGAATCGATGGTGCTGAGCGAATGCTTGGACTGCAGCATTTGTAGTAGACAGTGTTGTAGAGCACTTTCTAACTGCAGCAATGGATCAGCTCTCCCTGATGACATACTCAGCTGAGGAATGAAGCAAACAGAAAAGTAGGAAGCATAGCTCACAGACCATTGATCCGTAGCATTATTGGCCATCAAATATAGCTGTTTATAACTTGCTAGAACTTGTTTGAAACCTTGATTGGTTTGACTCAAGAAACGTGCTTCTTTGTAAGGAACTTTTTTCTAGGACTGAGAAATCTATCATAAACCAATTCTAATCTTAAACTAGTAGTGGGTTCTACTTATATTAATATATAATTGTGGGTTTTTAGAATGTATTGGTAGTTATTGTCACAATGCAACATGGAAAGCACATATTATCCCCATGAAATATTCAGAAAATCAAAGTTCAGAGAATTTAAGGTACCTTGTGCAAGGCAATTGTACACATTTAAGAGAATCCTGGTATAACTAAAGACAATGAAAGTAACATGTGATTCTTCATGGCTACCATGCCAGGACTTTATTTCTGCTGCCTATAGCACCCTCACAATGCTTCTGCAAACTGGTGTTGCTCACCCATTTTACAAATGATAGCAGGCTGAGGGTAGTCCAGCTGAAAAGTTTATTTTAGAGGACTAAACATGATATGCAAAGTTTAACTACAAACTTGGTGAACTACACATACAACTCCCATGAAAAGACTACAGTCCTTTAAAGGACTGGGAAAACAGCGTTTCATTACAATTTTATGGAAGACTGACTGTCAGCAGGAATTAAGTGTTTGCCTGTGGAGATGCTTTTCCCCAGATCCTGTAAGTACAGATCAATGTGATCACAAATAGCTCTGAAAAGCTACATAATAACTGAGCTTCACTCATGCAGGGAAAATACGGGCACTTAAAATGTAATCTCACTTTGTAACAGATCTATGGCATTTTTCAATTTAAAGAATGCTTTAAAGGCAGTTTCTCTCAAACTTCTGAGAATCCTAATAAAATTCCTGTAGGTTGGAGGAACTAGGAACCAGGTTTTCATACATGTAATGAAATTGGCAATATGTAGTATTAGTTTTACATGTGGGTGCTGCACTGATTTGTGTTTCCTCTACTGTTCATAAATCATGTTATATTTTAATGATTGTACACATGAAATGAACTTTCGTGGTGGGGACTTTCTGCATTGTACACAAAAATATTTGGAATCTAATGTAACAGCACACATCTATAATTTCAGGATTTAAATACCGAGTCAAGAGGATTTCTCTAAATCCAAGGGCAGCCTGTGTTACACAGTAACAGCCTAGATAGTTGCATAGCATCTTGGTATGGTTTGACCTACTCTGACAACCTGCATCTCTCACAGGTTTTATTTATACACAAAATCATTTCTTCATAGATTTTAATCATTGATTACAAAACCTTTTCATGGTACATACTTTTTCTAAATTCTTCCTTGATTATATAAGTCAACCAAAGTTCAAATACCAAAATGAGCAGTTAGATTTCATGAGAACTAAAATCTAACATATGATAAAATCAGTTTTTAAAACTCATTGTCTTTTTCCTTAAAATCAGTGTCATAAAACCTGGTGGTTACTAAAATGCTAGATGGGATGTCTCTATTTAAGTTTGACTAAGTTAATATATCAGGAATTATGTCCTACCCACTATTATTTCAAGCTTATCCTATATTATTCTACTAATCTATTATAATAAATATAATTAATCTATTATAATCAATATAATGAATATTATAAGATAATATCTGATCTTTCTATGGAAACCTAATCCCTCAGTTTCTTGTTCAATTTTTTCTTGTCCTTTTTCTCTGTTATTTTTATATCTGACATAAGAACACCATCCTTTCCTTTGACTTTTTATATCTGTTATTTTTATATCTGACATAAGAACACCATCCTTTCCTTTGACTTTTGAAGTGTTATGCCCCACTCTATTCTTTCTACAATATCAGAAAAATCCTGACTGACAAGACTTCTCAGAATACCAGGCAGTTCACTGAGCCAGAATATTTCCTTTTGTATCATTGTCATAAACTCTTGTCTCAGTATGGTCCTTACCTTATTAGAATTCTTCAAATGTCAAACAAATATGAAGATTCCTAAAACGGTTTACTTTGCCTTCAAGAGGGTACCAAGACTTGTCATTAGTTTTATAATCATAATCTTTTTTGTCTTTCCTATTTCCATGTTTTTGAGGCAGAACATGAAAACATAATGATTCAGTTATAGTTTGTCAACTTCTAAAATTTCCCTAAGTTTTTCTTCTTTAATGACTTTTTCCTGAACTTGTGTCTCATGCTTACTAATGCCATGTAAGGAAAAGGTTCTATAAAAGACTCAATATTAAACATAGCTCATTCTCCTAGGAGACAATCTTAAATTTTATTCTCATTAACATCAACTTTCATAAGAATTGTTACATTATCCTATCTCTAGCCTTTGATGAGGGGCCCTTAACCTCAGGAAATTAAATAATAAGCATGTCAAAAACACAAGCAAAAGTTGTGTAGCAAACTCCACCAAGGGCAGTGAAGCATCAGTCCAGATCATCCAAGCAGTGGAACATTGTCAAGCGGGCCTTCAAGATTCTTGGCACAAGCCTACAGAATGGGAAAAGATCTTCACCAACCCTGCATCAGAGGGCTGATTTCCAAAATATACAGGGAAGTTAAGAAGTTGGTCATCAAAACAACAAGTAACCCAATTTTTAAAAAATGGGTACAGACTTAAACAGAGAACTCCCAACAGAGAAATCTAAAATGGCTGAAAGATACTTAAGGAAATACTCAACATCCTTAGTCTTCAGAGAAATGCAAATCAAAACAACTCTAATATTCCATCTTACACACCTGTAAGAATGGCCAAGATCAAAACCACTGATGACAACTTATACTGGAAAATTGTGGGATAAAGGAAACACTCCTCCATTGCTGGTGGTAGTGCAAACTTGTACAGCCCCTTTGGATATCAGTATGGCGATTTCTCAGAAAATTAGGAAACAACCTTTCTCAAGACCCAGAAATACCACTTTGGGGTATATACTGAAGGGATGCTTAATCATGCCACAAGGACATATGCTCAACTATGTTCATAGCAGCATTGTTTATCATAGCCAAAACATGAAAACAACCTAAATAACCCTTAGCCAAAGAATGGATAAGGAAAATGTGGTACATTAACACAATGGAATATTACATAGCAGAAAAAATGATATCTTGAAATTTGTGGGCAAATGGATAGATATAGAAAACATCATATTGAGTGAGGTAACTCAGACCCAGAAAGACAATTATCATATGTACTCACTCATAAGTGGCTTTTAGACATAAAGCAAAGAAAACCAGACTACAATTCACAATCCCAGAGAACCTAGACAACAATGAGGACCCAAAGAGAGACATGCATGGATCTAATCTACATGGGAAGTAGAAAAAAACAAGATCTCCTGAGTAAATGGGAGAGGGTAGAAGGAGAGGGGAGAGGAGAAAAATATATAGCTCAATAAAAAAATAAAAGATTCTTGGCACAGTCATCACTTACAGACTTTTTTTTTAAGAACTAAAGTACAAAGGAAAAGTTTCAAATGCCAAGAGTGACTCTCACATGGTTACTTTTCTGCGTGACTAATACATTGTTCAAGTACAAATACGATGAAAATCTGTACAGTTGATTGACACTATGCCCTATGGCCATTATTGTTACGTTTATAATGAATCTTTGTTTTAAGAAATAAATATATATTTATGACAAATCTTTGTTTTTGGTAATTAATAAAAGTGTTCTGCAAAACAAATTTATGATGAAACAAAGGCTAACAGAATTTTTCTCATTGAGTGAATTTCTGTTTGTGGAGCTATGAGTGACCCATCTTCTTAGAGTGTGAAGTCCTCTCAGTCTGTTTCCTTTCTGGTAACCCACACCTGCCCGTAACCACTCACCCAAGCTCTGTAAGAGAGCCTAATAGACCCATTGGTTCCCTTGAATGAACTATGGTATCATTATACTTCAGTTTGTAATTGAGGCTTTATTAAAAGGGGGTGGATGTTGTTTATGTCACATGAGTAAATGAATTCTAACAATAACAGTCTACAAAGACAGGGCAGATACTCCCTCCCTGGCATAGGTGAAGTTCATATCACACAAATACTTCCTGGTCTGCAACCCTCTCATCAAATGCATAATCAGGATTAAACTCATAGATGCCTCCACCTCTCAACTCAGCCACCAATACCAACTTGGGTTAAGTATTTGCTCTCCCTAGAAAGCTACATGGAAATAACAAATAGTTTTTCATGTCCCAGTCATCCGAATCTACAGCATCAACATTCTTTACATCCCCACCAATTCCAGATGGTTGGGCTAACCATACCTCCAATGAGCACTAAACAGTCATTTTCATAAGACAAGCATATTCTTTTTAATGTGCTTGCAAAAAGTGTACACAAACAAACACATACAGAGAAAGCCCAGAACACACCAGCAATAAAGTGAGAAATAAAATTATAACAATTTTTTATTCTTAGTTGACTGGGACCTTTGTAATTTAGCTATTTTGTCTTTTGAGAAGGGTGTCATGAAGTATAGACGTAGAGATTGAGGAAGTTAAATTTTATTGTGTGTGAAATAAGTTTTGGAGGATGTTGGCAGCGGAATTATATAACAAATGTAAAAACAATCACAATGGTCATTATCTGAATAACTCTTAGAGGAATGGAAGGCTGAAATTATAGAGCCTGTTATGAAATGACAACAACTGAGGCCCCAGATGATGTAGTTTCAGTTGGAAAGGACTGGGAGGAGGTAGTAGGACTGTCACAGAAGATGGGTTAGTGAATTACATGTGAAACAGAGTAAAAGGAGAAAAGACATGGAGGGTCCACTCTTTTGTGTTGAACAAGGTATGCCTTCAGATAAGCGCTTTCATGGAGTTCGAAGGGTTCAAATAAATGGATATGAGATGCAGACATTATATATTTCAGGGATTTGCTTAATAAATTTTGTAAGAAAAAGAGAGAGAGGGCCTGTGCAAGCCTGCTTACCTGAGTTCCAACTCTAGATCCTATGGTGGAAGGAAAAACTTCTCTACCCAAAGGGTTGCTGTGACTTCTGCATGTATGATATGGCACAGGTATTCCTACACACGCATATACACATCACACACATATACATATAATAGCAATAATAACATAAAAATCAGAACAGCAGAAACTATGTTAGCTAGATAAGTAGATTCAAGTAATAAATTTGAAAATATTTTATTGATTAATCTGTGCTTGATGATGCAGATTAATAATTTCAGCTAGTCAGTATGCTTGAGTAGACATATCCAAAGTTCAAACTCAGCTTGGCTTACAGAGTGAGTTGGGTAAGGAAGGTCGACAAACCTTGGCTCAGGGTCAGCCTGTACAATCTTTTGGTACTCCATCTCAGAGAGTATAAAGAGAACAATGTAACTCAGTGTAGAGCACTGGCCTGCATACATGAGGCCCTAGTTTTCAGCCCCACCACTTGAAAACTGTGAGTTAAAGTAAAAACAAATTCAATAAAAATCATAGCATTAGCATACATTGATGGTAACACATAAGTAGATATGAAAACCTGATAATAGAGCGCAATGTGTAATAACTGTCAGTGCAGTAATTTCAGTGGACAAGAAGCTACGGAACTGCAGAGCCCAATGACGACCTGCCATTGAGTTTCTCCTTGAGAATATCCAGCCATCTCACTGTGAAAGGAAAATAAAAGGGCATTGCCAGTGGGAGTGGGGAGGGGCCTGTAAAGGGGAATTGGAATGAGAACAGGAGAATGATGGAGGAAGGTCATTGGTTAATTAAATAAAGAAGCTGCTTGCCCTGATAGGTTAAAACATAGGTGGGAGGAGTAAACAGAACAGAATGCTGGGAGGAAGAGGAAGTGAGCTCAGAGATGCCATCCTCCCCTCTCCCAGGCAGACACACTCGATGAAGCTCTGACCCAGGATGGACGTAGGCTAGAATCTTCCCGGTAAGACCGGTGCTCACAGATTATTAGAGATGGGTTGATCGGGATATCAGAATTAGCCAGTAAGGGCTAGAGCTAAAGGGCCAAGCAGTGTTTAAATGAATACAGTTTGTGTGTTGTTATTTCAGGGCATAAGCTAGCAGGCGGCCTGGGGTGCTGGGGATGCAGCCCCGCCGCTCATATTACTACAAATGGAGAAATCAGATTGTGGGAGGATGGAGTGAGAGAGTACTGGGACAGACAACTGGAACCTGGGGGCATTTCTGGGATGAGCTAGAAAGCTAAAGGACTGGAAATTCCCAGGAATCTATGAGGGTGATGCTAGGTAAGACTCCTAACAATAGGGGATGTGGAGCCTGAACTGGCCATCCCTGGATCCTGGCAAGGCTTCCAGGGGAGAGCCTGGGAAACCAACCAGGACACAACCCTTAGACCTACAATTTGTCGTGCCTACAAGATGTGCTGGGATAAAGATGGCACAGAAATTGTGGGAGTGACCAAATAGTTTCTGTCACAGCTGGAGATCCATACCCTGAGAGGGAGCTCACCCCCGAGGACCAGAACACAGAGGTAGGGTATCCCAGAGACCTAGCATAGAACCAAACATGAATGGCACAAAAAATAAGATAAAGTCAATGAATGACTCCTAATGGTATTCTGCTGTACTCATAGATTGATGTCTACCTACTTCAACTGCAATCAGTGATGCTTCACCCAGCAGCTGATGGAAACAGTTGCACAGACTCACAGCCAAATATCGGGTGAAACTCAGACAATCCTGCTGAAGAGAGTGAGGAAGGATTGATTGTAGGAGCCGGTGGTGTCTAGAGCACTACGAGAAAACCCATAGAACCAAGTAACCTGGGCTCACAGGGCCTCACAGAGACTGAACCAACAACCAATGAGCCTGCACGGGACTGACTAAGACCCTCTGCATATATGTGTGTGATTTGGGTTCCTGTGAGACTCCTAACAAGGAGAGCAGGGGCTGTTTCTGACTCTGTTGCCTGTCTTTGGGACCCATTACTTCTACCAGACTACCTCACCCAGCCATAATAGAAGAAAAGGTGTCTAGACTCACTGCAACTTGATATATCATGGTTGACTGATATTCATGGGAGGCCCACATGAATCTAAAGAGAAACAGCGGGGGAAGGGGAGATGGGGTGGGGGAAAGAGGGAAAGAGGAAAAACTGGGAAGAGGAGAGGGAGAAGAAACTTTGATTGGGATATATAATCAGAAAATAAATAAACAATAACAAAAAAGAATATCCATTCAGTTACAGATAAAACTCATTTTAGGGAGTTAAAAAGACAAGTTGGCATCTTTGATAGAACTTTACAGAAATTCTTTCCTAATTTTCCAGCTGTCCTCTTAGTTTGTTAAAAATCTGAAAGGTAATACATGAAAAAGTAACATAAATTAAGTTACAAGGTTACCAATAGTAGAATTTATGAGCTTTACTCTATGAGTCCATAATGTTATAACCTTTAAGCCCTGCTAAAGACCAGGCTTGTGTCTTTTTCCAAACTCATGGGAAATCAGTGAAGGATATCAGAACTGAATTCCTACTACATGTTTTAGGTAAGTTCTCAAATATAGACACAGAGTTGGTGGGAGGGGGCAGATGAGCAGGCAGTCAGGGAGAAGAATGACAAATCATAAATACTATTAGGAACCAAAATAATTAAATAATGTCCATTCTCAAGGTGAGGTCTTAGGTGATAAAATTTGCTTCCAAGAAAAATCTAGGGGAAACACAAGCCTGATATCTGCCAAGGAGTAATGGCGAAAACCCAAGCTCGATATCTTCCAAGGAGTAAGGGATGACTTAGGAAAAGATTGCAGCTATATTGTGCCCTGCAATGTTACACTAGGCCAAATAAAGTTTTACTAGAGTGAGAAAGATAAGGGAGAAGCCAGACTAGACGTTAAGACAGGGCGATGGTTGCTGAAACCGTTTTAGCAGTGGGAGGGTTGCAGAGGAGCTGCCATCCACGATAGTGAAAAGCATTTCACACAGATAAATGAGACATAAGCTGGGAGCACTGGGTTTTGGATGGCGACTGGGCTAGCAGGGATAGCAGCAGGATGAGTTGACCATGAAGGTCTCTTAGAGGAGGTCATGATGCATCCTAATTATAGCATCGTCTCTGGAACTGGTCTCCCAGACAGATTGCAATGGGCATTTGCACAGCCAGTGAAGAAGATGGGGAGGGGAACTTGCCAAAATAGTCAGCTTTTAGAGCATTCTGTTCTCAAACCTGTCAAGAGCAGGGCTGCTGCCAAGCAATTAAAACATTTCTTGAAGTCTGAAAGTTAGAATGTAGTTGATATGTATGGTTTTGTGCATATTTTGAAATATTTTGGCTAAAATATTTTAAATATTCTTGGGTCAGACACAAGATTTTAATTTTCTGTATTTAAAACACTATTTTGAAACATGAAGATGATACATGTTCAGCACTCTCTAATACTCTCTGATAATTTGGTTCAAGGTTGTTTGGCAAGGAAAATGTGAACCAGCTTCCTTCCTATTTACAGTCCTTCTGCTTTCTCACCATTTGAATCCAGCCAAAAGAAATCTCCTTTTACAGGATCCAAACTATGAATTTAAACACGGAGAATGCTGTGTACTAACAACGAAAAGAACTGAAGAACACAGTCTAAATGCTCCGGATCTGAGAGTCTCACATTGTTGCCAGTGGGCCATATCCAGAGCTGATCTAGAGGTTTAGGTACAGCCCTTACATACATGTATCACCATCTATATACCCCCCTGAATCATATTCAAGGCATATATGGTGTTGATTTTGATAGTAACCCAGTGTCTTGTAAGGCTGGAGCCTTGACCTCAGTAGTCACTTTCTCTACTGCGCCCCCTAACCAGCGTCGTGTTCCTGATCTCCTCTCTATTTGAGGGGTCTGTCTGCATTTGAATGTAATTTATTTCAACTACTGAACTTAGGATGCTCTTGCAGTTCTACAGTAAATCTGGCTCAACTGTCCAGTTGTTAGTAAGTTTTAGTTAGTCCTTCATTTATGTTTTTTTCTTTTTTTTATTTTTTAAATTTATTTATTTATTAAGGATTTCTGCCTC
>NC_022027.1:626066-645852 GCF_000317375.1 Microtus ochrogaster | reverse complement strand
CCCACCTCCATCCAGGTTTCTTTTCAAAGTGTAAGTGGAGGATATAGTAAAATAAATGGTTTAGATGAATTTAATGCCCTTTACTTTCAGTACTACATACTCCCACTTTTTTTCTGAGATTTTTGGGGGGCAAAAACTATATGTTGAAATGAGATGTAGTTTAAAATGAGATACCTCAAATAGACAGGAGAGCAGGATTACGGTGCTGGTTGATGGACACAGTGGAGAAAGTGACTCCTGCGGTCAAGGCTCCAGCCTTACAAGCCACTGTGTTACATTCTCTGCTCTGATTTCCTCAAACCACTGGAAATTTCTGTTAACTGTCAGGTCTTGCCGCTCACATTCTGAGAATGCTTATCCCTTCATTTGTAAAATAACTGCATTTGAAACTGAACGTATATTATAGAGTAAAATGCTGACAAACCTTCTACCAAGATTCCAAGTGTTACAGAACGTGCTTGTCTTCCTGTCTATCACAGGCAAGTAGTTCCAGACAGTGCAAAGGGAAATTCTGACTACAGCATCTCATGGCCTTCACCAGTGGTTACCCTAACAGTTTATCACCACTCACAGGTAGTAAGAATTTAATCATGACTTTTTTTATGTCTTACATAAAATCATAACATCCTACAATTGAGTTGATCCAATTTTACTGTTTGCATCAATAACCATTTTAAAAGACTAATGAGACCCATTAACTTGTGTAATCAATACGTATTGATAAAATCACACTTAGAAAACATCAAAAGGATGCTCAATATAAAAATTAATTGAGGACTGGCAAGAGGGCTCACCTAGTAAAAACACTTACTAGCCAACCTGGGGACTGGTGTTCAATGCCCAGAATCAATATAAAGGTGCCAAAGTCGCCACCTGACCTTCATACACATACATGCATACACTCATGCACACACACACACACACACACACACACCACAAATACACAAACAATATTTTAAAAAGTACAATTGCAACTTCATGCTAGTAATAAAACTACTATAAAATTATATTAATCACATTTTGATATGAAGAATGTGTGATGTTTTAGAACAGTTTAGCAAAAATAAATAAATTAAAAAATAAAGACCCATCAACAGGAAGTCACTCATTCTTTTTTAGAGTAATAAACAATATAAGTAAATGCATAAATCAGAAGAAAAAATATATTTGAAACTGGTAAAAGTATTTCTAAAATGTGACATCATGAAATCATTAACAGAAAGAAGAAAAATGTTCAATATCAGAATACATAATGATTTTTGAAAAACAACAAGAGGAAACTAAATAGGAAATATAATCAAATAGTCACAAAATATGTCCAGTATGGTTCTTGCATACCAAATAACTCTAACCTATATCTTATATCTTCATCCATAAAATATATTGCAAGAATGAGCCAGATCATAAGTGTGTGAATTAGAGCATATGATGAGACTTTAGAGTGATGTCGCTGCATCAGTAGGTAACAAGAAAATGCAAATTAAAATTCTTGACTGGAAGCATCCGCTATGTGGCAAACGTGAAGCTACCACAATGGCTTCTCACACATCATTCTTATGAGGCCACACTGTGTTCCTAAACATCTAAGGTTTATAACCTGATGATCTATTTTTTTCTTTTTGAGTTATTAGCTAAGAAAAATTTTAATTTTTTCTAATAAGGTACACCATTTCTCTCCTTTTCAGTAGTCACAAACTGGAGAAAATCCTAAACATTTCCCAGAGGTAAATGTGTCAGCTCAACTAGGTGTGGTCCTACAATTAAATACAACAATAACTTGCTCTGAAGGACCCCACAACATAAGCAATTATGGTGTAATGCAAGTCAAACTTTGAATAAAGGTTTTACTTCAAACCAAAGAAATTTTAGCTAAAAATTCTAAGGACTCTCCATATTGTTTTCTTTATCTTCACTTACTTCCAATTTCAACAACTGGGTGAAAGTACTTTCTTTGTATTTTTTGCTGATTTCAGATCAATGTTGATTTTGGATTTAATTTTATTGACTTGTTGTTTTAAATGTTGTTGTAAGTATTGTTGAGTACTTGTACGGCATCTTTTGAGAAACCTACTAATGTGCATTACTCATTTTAACTAGATTATTTGGGGATTTCCTACAAGACTGAGCCCCTTCTTGGATAGCACCTTCTTGTCAGAATTGCATTTGGCCAGCATTTTCCTTCCTGGGCTTTGTTTATGTGCATGACTGATTAGCTACTTTGCTACGGAGAGGTTTATTGCATTAAATATAATAAAAGTACCTACTTTTATTTAATGTACTTAAAAGTTCTTGCCCATTCCAACATCCTGAAGCATTCCTCTGTATTACTTCCTTTTCTGTTACTATGGTGAAATGCCATGACCCATACTAACTTCGGAGATCAAGGGGTTTATGTATTAGTCTTACACTTACACGTCCAGGTTCATCAATCGAGAAAATGAATTCAGCTTTGCAGGGAGTGAAGCAGTAATTGAAGGATAACCCACAGAGGAACTCTGCTCACTGGCTTGTTCCCATGCTCATGTTCGCCTCCCTTTCTTACACAGGTCAAGTCCATCTACCTTTCTCACAGTGCTTATGGCAGGTTCCTCTAGAACAGTCACTGTTACAGTAAACAACTCCAGTCATATGAGTTCCCACAATTCCCCTGGATCTAAGCTTGCAACTTTAGTCTGTGACCCTGAGTCATGCTGAACACTAGCCATTCTGTTTTGTCTTCAACAAATCACCTCAGCTTTTCTACACCTGAGGAAAAGGTATTCTGTTTGCAAAATGCCATAGAGAATGTGTCCTGTGTGCTCTCTGTATAAATACAACATATATTCATTCCTGCTTGGTCATTCTTCTCTCTTTGTCTTATTTTTGTTTGGTTGTTATTTGGCTTTTGGTTTTGCTTTGCTTGGATTTTTATTTCATTTTAGTTTTTGGCTTCATATTCATAGTTCTCTGGAAGGTTTGCACCACATCACCAGGTTCCTTTCGCATCTTAAGAGTCAACTAAAGCAGTAAGACATGGATTAACTTGTTGGCCAGTTCTCCGAGCTACTAAAAACATTCAAGGAATAATTTATATTTACTCTGTAGATTTTTTTGTCAGAAGTTTCAAATTCTGAACCCATAAAAAATTCATAAAGGCAACTGGGTTGCGGTTACTTTGGGCTCTCATGGGCAGTCATAGTGTAATGGGGACATTCTTCTGGTTCCTCCCAGCTTTGCGCTCATCCACTGAGCTCAGCTATTGGAGAACACATTTCCCCTGTTATCCTGCCAGGAATGCTCCTGAATAATGTATGCAAGTTTGTATCTCAACCAAACTTCTGAGCAGAAAACAGTAGTTTATGTTTGTATTCTGGGGAGATAGTGAGGGAAGGGATGGCTGAAGTATGTTCTATTTCAGAGGTCATACTGACTTCTCTTAGGAAAGGGCTTCTAGCTTCCCAAGCTCTAAGAATTCGGGAAGACCTTCTTCAAAGACATACTATTGGGTTTCACCCAGAGAACTCATAGATGTTTCTAAGTCCAAAAATTTCATACTTCTGCCTCCCAAATACTGAGATTAAAGGTGTATGCCACCACCACCTAAAAACCCATTTGCTGTTTGCCTCTGAATGAGATCTGGCATCTTTGTGGTTATCAGGCAAAATCCTTTGGGAATATACAGACAGAGCCCAAGCTTCTACCAATAGAAAGCTAAGCATATTATTAGGTTGTAAAACAGTGCAAGGAAGACTTTGGCGGCCTAAGGGGCCACATGGTGGGTGAGAGCCATGGTAGGTAATGGACAGACACACAAGGTAAACAGAGCTTATGTGGGAGTTTCACTGAAATAAAGGGAGTGGGGGAGGTAAGAGAGAAAGAGAAATACAGAGAGAAAGAGGAAGAGGAAGCAGAGGCAAGGACTAGGCTGCCTCTTTAGAAAAGCAGTGGGAAAGGAGCTAGAATAGACCGAGCCTGTTTCTTAAAGGGACCTTTGCATCTGCATACATATGCAGTGACATAGAAACCATAGGACACTGGGCTGGCCAGGGTACTTCCTTGGCTCATCCTGCCAGGTGACAGGGGCCAGAATAATGTCTGAATCCTAACATTCCCTTCTATTTCTTATTATAAAATGGTGGAGAAATTAAAGGGGGATAGCAGGTGTGACAGGGATGGAGGTGCCAGGTTCTCAAGACTGCTTCCTGCTAATCTAGGGGGTTGATCATCTTTGGGGAACCTGAAAAAGCTGGGATGCTGGCCAAGTTCTGGGGTACCTGGTTGTTTCACTGCTGTCCAATTTGTGGAACTATCCGGTGTCTCTTGGACCTGGCAAGATGTTGGCAGAGCAGAGGACCAGGTTAAGTTTAGGGAAAAAAATCTTTAGGTCCAGGTAATTGAGAGAGAAGGTGTTAGAAACAGAGAAGTTTGGAAGGCTTGAGCACTTAGGGCCTAGTAATTAAGGGAGGGGTGCATCTGACCTGTTTGAGGTGTATCCTTCCTGTTGCCTCCCTGGAACTTACAATAATTGTTTAAGTTTGTGAAAACATGTTTTAGACACATTAGAATTTCTGCTGTTTATAATCTGTACTGAAATTTACATTGTATAAATGGCAGTATATTTGTGCCAGAAATGACTGTGACAGATGTTTTTCACAATGAAAAATATCTTTGAAGTCTATAGTTAGCAAACCACCAACAGAAATTTAAAATCTTGAGCTCATGCCTATGATGATAGTGATATAGTATGATGTTGAATACTCTATCAGAGTTGGATTAATAGCTTATTAGAACTTTATTGATTAATGGAAGACTATGGACCCTTGGAGTTCTACTACAACAGTAGCATAATGAAAGAGAAATCTGATAACTTGCATTTGTACACCTTGAAACACTTTCTTATACCCTGAAGCATTCTTAGATCCTCACATTTTAAACTTTGCTATCTTCACATAAGTGAACCTTAAAGTCCCTGTTTTTTCCCATCCTTATGGCATCACCTTAGTATTTAGGAGAAATCTGTTGTCTGAGTTTGTCTCTTCTTGAGTCTGGAGGCTAGAATCAAGTAACTGGTTTTTAGTGTATGCTGTTTTCCTTTTCTAAAAATTATATCATCCTCTAAAATTTGTAGGGAACAACACAGTAAGTGAGAATATTTTTTAAAAAAAAATATAAAAGTCAGCCGTCAGACAGGGAAAAGGGCTTCTAAAGGCACTCTTCTTGGGAAGACAGTCATTGAAATCAGTTACTCAGAGCAACTAAGGATGCCTGCACTGGATTCATAGACCAATGATTCTGCCAACAGTGAAGCATGGGTGGAAGAAGGAGCTTAGGAGTCCTCCTTCCTGTGGCCAAAACACTTGTTATTGACAGATTCAAGGAGATAGGGAGTCCGTACTAACAGGCTCCAATGGATATTTCCAGTATAATTATCACAAGGTGACCGTAGATAAACTACACGGGTTGCAAAACAAAACCGAAGGGTTGGGAGAGGCACTGGTAGGAATAAGGGTGGTAGACAGGGCTGGGTCAGAGATAAGAGAGTGTGGGGAGTAGAGTAATAAGAATATATAATATACATGTATGAAATTTTCAAATAAAATTAATCAATAAAGAAGGTAAAAGAAGGCATTGTTACAGCTTTTATACTGGCATACTTCACAATTAATTTACTGTAACGCAAGCCTTAAATCCATGTGTGTTAATTATTTTCTTTAATTCTTTCTTATATTACCTATCTTTCTCTGAAGCAATTATTAAGTTACAGATACTATACAAGCTACACATACAACTTTTACTATTTTTTAAGAAACTAGAGAGTATTTATAAAAATTAGAGAGTAATATTGACACTTTGATTCATCAGACCATCTTTCCCATTAATTTTTTTATTAATAATCCCAGTACCTTCTTTATGCTTGAAACATGATTTATAAACAGCCCAGATCCTCAAATTGCTTTTATAAATTAATTTTCTTTACATGTTTCTTTTCTCCCTGATGTTGTTCATAAAATTTCTGAAGGAGTTTAAATCTCAAACTATTTCTTTAATAAATCAGTATTTTGGTGATTATAAACATAGTGTGCACTCATTATGCTGACAATGAGTTGCAATATTTTAAAGAATTAGGAAGACTAAAATTCTATTTTTGTTATCCTATATGCCAGCACTTTCTTTGGTTTTATCTTCTTTCTCATACACACCATCTCTCTACCCTTACATATCTATAAATCAGGTGTATTTTATATTGTAATTTAAATTCTTGTTGAAAACTTATGTAAAATTCTTCCTGTAAAATGACAAAAAGTTCCGTATCTACATAGACCACTTTTGAAGTGGTAGAATTCATTTACAGTGCTTAAGCAAGAAGTATACATACAAATATATATATTTGTAAATATTGTATATATAATAAATATACTAATATTTAAGCATAGTCTTAGATGTTGGTGTGCAGCAGTAGAGAATAGAGAGATGAGTCCCATCCACAGTGTAAGAGGTAAGACACTGTGGCTGTAGAGACACCTCATCAATAGGATTGATTATGAACTGCTCTGTAGTAGGTTTCAGTTTGTCTTCCAACATAATGTAGAATGGTCAAAACAACTTGTAACTGCAAATCCAGGGGAGAGAAACATAAAGGTCAACAGACATCTGTATTTATACATGCAGATAACATAATTAAAAATAAGTAAAAGCAATCTTTTAAAATAGAAGAAATATGATCCTTCTTAGAAAACTGTGAATCGATAAACCTCAAGACACAGCTATAGCACTCTTAGGCATACACCCAAAGGCTACTCAATCATACCACAAGGACACTTTCTCAGATATTTTTATAGCAGCATTATTCATAATAGCCAGAACCTGAAAACAACCTAGATGCCCCTCAACTAAAGAATGGATAAAGAAAATGTAGTTCATTTACAGAATGGAGTATTACTCAACTATTAAAATCTATGTCATCATGAAATTTGAAGACAAATGGATTGAACTTAAAAAAAATCATCCTGAGTGAGACAACACAGACCCAGAAAGACAAGCATGGTATATATTCACCTATAAGTGGCTATTAGCTGTAAAGTAAAGGATGGTCATGCTACAATTCACAGACACAGAGAGGCTAGGAAATATGGATGACTTAAGGGAGTATACTTGGATCTCCCTTAGAAGGGGAAACAGAAGAGATTTCGTGGGTGAACTAGAGGCAGATGGGAATGGGATCACGAGGGATCAGGTAGGGGTCAGGCCAAGGGGTAGAATACTGAAAGAGACTTGTAGTAGGAAATTGCTCATTCTTTCCCAGCCACCCAGATCTTAAATAATCCTATAGAAACTATATTAATAGCAATTCTGTTTGGCTAATATCTTAAGCTTCTTATGAACTAACTCTTACATCTTAAATTAACCTATTTTTACTATTTTGTGTATGGCTGCAAGGCTGTGGCTTACTGGGTAAAGTTCTAGACATCTGTCTCCTCAGGCAGCTACATGGTATCTCACTGACTCCACCTACTTTTTCCCCTGTCTCTGTTTGGAAATCTTGCCTTGTTCTATCCTGCTCTGCTAGAGGCCCAAAGCATATTCTTTATTAACCAATGGTATACAGATGAGAATCTCACATCAGAGACTACTGGAAAAGAGAAGATTTCATGGTCAGGGTAGTAACCTGGTGCAAGGAAACCCCCAGAACTCTCCAAGGGTGAATCCTGCTAAGATTCCTAGCAATAAGGGTTATATAGCCTGAACTAGCCATTTCCTGTGACCATGACCATGCAGGACTACTAGTGGAGGTATTAGGACACCAACCCATACATATAACCTTTGACATACACTCTGTGCTGCCTAAGGGATATGCTGGAGAAAGGGTGGAACAGAGATTGTGAAAGTGTACAACCAATGTTTGGTCCAGCATTAGATCCATTACATGAGAGTGAACCCACACCTGCTCCAGGACCCAGAATATGGATGGCCTAGACACCTAAGATAGAACCAAACAGAACTGGAAAAAAAATTCAATATAATGATGACTAATGTTATTCTGCTATGCTCATAGATTGTTCCCTAAGCCCAACAGTCATCAGAATGGCTTCATTCAGCAACTGATGAAAACAGATGCAGAGACTCACAGTCAAACATTAATCTGAGCTCAGGGAATCCTGATGAAAAGAGGGAGAAGGGAGTAGGAAACAGAAGGGTTAAAGATATCAAAAAAAAACCCATAGAATCAACTAACCTGGGATCATAGGGGCTCACAGATACTGACTTGACAACTAGGGAGCCTGCATGGAACAGACCTAAGCCTTCTGAGTATAAATATGCCATGTTTTGTTGATACCCAAGGGAGCCCTACCCTTTACTGAATAGAAACAAAGGAGGAATGGATGCGTAGAATACAGAGGGGAGTTTAAGGTGAGGGACTGGGAGAACAGGAGGAAGGGGAAACTGTGGTCGGGATGTTAACTAAATAAATAACCAATAAATAATAAAATAACACATACTGGAAAAAAAGGCATAAGAGCCTGCATTCCTGTTTCTGGATATACTTCCTATAACATAGCAAAAACACTCAATCCTGAGTTACTTGAAATTCCTGTGAAGCCCACAAATTTCCACAAGTCCAGGAAAATGTTTAGTGACCTATAAAGTGGGGGATGCTGGTGATTTTCATAAACCGTGGTGTGTGGGCTACAAGTTCAACTCTAACAAGCGTGAGCATTCAGATAAACTTAAGACTCTGAATCCCTCTCCTACCAGGACACCAGCTGACACAATTATTCGTAACAGGAAATTATGTATCTCCTGGCAACTGTTGCCTGGTTGTTTCCAAGGGATCTTGTGTACTTCCTTTATCACAGTACACAAAGGTGGAGGTCCTGGGGAACATCAGAGTCCTTTCTTTGCTGTAAGGTTTCAAACTTGGTGGCTGTTTCTAGATTGTTTAAAGAATGAAGACAGAAAAGTTTTGAGAAAAGGGTAATAGGGACATCAAAATTTAAAAAGAGAGAGGAATAAAAGATAAATTGACAAAAGGTGTAAGTCTCTCTCATTAAACATAATGTATAATAGACAACTGGAAAAGCATATTTTATTGTGATGTGCTTCTTTTTTGCACAAAGTCTCATCTTCTTTGTTCTTGTTCTGAAAAATTCCATTTATAATCTCCTGCTTGCAATAGCAATTTAATGACGAACTTCTCTTCATTTCCAGATAGAAGACAGTATTTAGGAAGAATTCTAAAAGACTGTGCATTCAGCACCCAAATTTCTTGTTGCCCCAGAGAGAACCCGGCTTATTGTCATTCACCACAAATATCTCCTTGGTCATCTTTCTCAGGAGTAGAGGATGCCACACTGTGTTCATGAACACAAGTGTATTTCTCCTGTATCACCTGGAAGTACTTTTTTCCTCACAGTGCAAATTGTTGCTCCTAATCTCCTAATGATGTGTCTAATTTCTTGTCTATTGAGCATTAATTTCCTCTCACATGAGCTTGTTTTTAATTAAACTTTCCCACTTTTATGGTTGAGTTATTTTATCAATTATATTAAATCATGAATGTTATCCATAATTGGAAACACATCCCAGAAGTCAGCCTGCTGATATTAGGAATTGATAGAGTTGATAAAGTCAATGGGAATTTCATTCATTGTGATTTTTGTCTATATGGCTTTGCCTATTTATTTATTCAGTAAGTATTATATATGAGCATACCTTATTATTTTGGATAATTTTTAGAAAAATCTGTTTTGAATATTTGGTGGTGGGTAAAAATATTTGACAAATTAAATATTCATACTGAAACATAAAACTATTATGATTCATGGATGATTTTGATAAATAATAACAGAATCCAATTGCTAGTTTATTCAATTTTCAATATGGCACAAATATTGCTAATCAAATATTATAGCGACCAGTTGTGGCACCCCATGTCTGCAGTCCCTGCATTTATGATGGGTAAGCAGGAAGATCATGAGTTTGAGGCCACCCTTGACCACATAATAAGTATGAAGCCAGTCTATATGAGGCCCTGTTATGAAAAAGCCAAGACTGAAAAAGAGAAGTGGGGTGATATGGGATTCCCCTCTGTATGATGTGATTACCATTGATTAATAAAGAAACTGATTTGGACCTATAGCAAAGCAGAACTTAGCTAGGTGGGAAAACTAGACTGAATGCTGGAAGAAAGAAAGGCAGAGTCAAGGAGAAGCCATGGAACTACCAATGGAGACATATGCTCTGAAACTTTGCTGGGAGGCCACGAACTGGTGGTGATGCACAGATTAATCGATATGGGTTAAATTAAGATGTAAGAGATAGCCAATAAGAAGCTAGAGCTAATGGGCCAAGCAGTGATTTAAATAATATAGTTTCTGTGTGATTTTTCTGAGCTGCCGAATGGCCTGAATGACCAAGCGGTCTCTTCCTCACAACAGTGGGGAGAACACTAGGCAGGCTGTCTCAGGAGTTCATTGTGTTTCCTTCATTATTTCTATCCTGTCATGAATTTCAGTAGCAATTATGAGAAAATCAGTTCTAAACCACAGAAAATACTGGTTTGTGATTTACTATCATCTTTTTGGAGTCCTTGGTGTGACATAACATCATGAAATCAGTTATATAAATTCACTTGAATTGCCATACAGTTTTGTTTCTGGTTTATATAGACATATCCCCAAACTGGTCTCAAACTCTCAATAAGGGAAATGTTTGCTTGATGCTTGTCCTGAAAACAAAGTTCTGTGATTACATGGAGAAACCCGTGCTGGCTCAGCAGGTAAGGACTTGATTCCCAGATGTTAGTGCTACATTGGAAGGTGCTAGAAATTGGAGGATCACAGTGCCTATGAATGGTTTCTTGCCTCTGGTGCCTTCCTGTCTCCCTGTCTCATTCCTGGCAAACACTAGGTAAATACCCTCTGCCAAATACTGCATCAATATTGATGCTTTTGCCTCACCTTAGTTCTAAATCCATGGATACAGACAAGATTTGACTGAAAGATCTAGACCCATAAACACAATTAATCTTTTTTCTTGCAAACCAATTTTTGGGGGGAATTTCACACAGCAGTGATGAATGGATCCAGCTTGCAGCATGTGTACAGGTTAGGAGGGCTTGAATGGGGGGCTCCATACTTGTTCAGCAAGTACTTTACAACCACCCATCTTCCCCAATCCAAGGTTTTCATCTCCAACTTTATTTAATCATCCTTTTATTCATTACTTCTTAGTATCCTTAATACTTTTACAATTATAAAAGGCAGGGATACCATGAAAATCCACAGAGAGCTGTGGTAGCTGACAGGTCACAGCAGAATTCAGCCTAAGATGAATGGGCTTCTACTTAGTGGGGCTGTAGTGGACCTCCTAGGCCTTAGGAGCCCAGTGATCACTGTACAGGAACCAGTGATAACAGTTTCACCTCTGAAACCTCAGGAACCAGGAACCCTAACCTGAGGAGCCTTAAGAAACATTTCCCTCTTGAAGAGATTCAGTTGCTACAGAAATAAAAGGAAGATTGATATGGGAGTGTCATATATCAATCTGTTGATTTCATTGGTTAAGCAATAAAGAAACTGCTTGGCCCTCATAGGTTAAAACATAGGTGGGAGGAGTAAACAGAACAGAATGCTGGGAGGAAGAGGAAGTGAGCTCAGACTCGACAGCTCTGCTCTCTGGAGCAGAGACGCCATGCTCCCCTCTCCTGGGCAGAGGCATGCGATGAAGCAAGCCACCAGGTCAGACATGATGAATCTTTCCCGGTAAGACCGGATCGGGATATAAGAATTAGCCAGTAAGGGCTAGAGCTAATGGGCCTAGCAGAATGGGCCAAGCAGTGTTTAAAAGAATACAGTTTGTATGTTGTTACTTCGGGACATAAGCTAGCCATGTGGGCCGCCGGGGTGCTGGGGACACAGCCCCGCCGCTCCAATTACAACAGAAGATGATTACACTGTGGCAGAGAGAAAGTATCTTGGGGCTGGGGGGATGGTTCAACAGTTATGAGTGCTTGTCGCTCTTCCAAAAGAACCTTGTTCTATTCCCAGAAGCCATCCAGTGGCTCACAGCTACCTTGGATCACGGGACCCAACAACCTCTTCTGGGCTCTGTTTACATAGACAAAGGTAGCAAACATTCACATGGACATATATGATAAATATTTTTTAATTATTATTTTTATATTTAGTGCATATGGATATTTTGTCTGCATGTGTTTCTGTACACCAAGTGAATGCAATGCATGCAGAATCTAGAGTAGTGACAGACAGTTGTTAGCCACCATGATGGTGCTAAGTATTAAACTCGGTCCTCTGGAAGAGCAGTCAGTGCACTTAGTGAGCAATCTCTCCAACTCTAAAAATGTGTTTTAAAGGATAAAATACTATAGGATTAATTTTAAAAGTACACCAAGAGTTTCAAAGATACATGTGGTCTTATAGAACAGGAGTGATGCCACCAAAAAAAAAAAAAAAACTTGTAGTGGACTCATGAGTCTAAGGGTCTTATCCAGGGAGAACTGTTTTTTTGATTAGTAAGGAAGGCAGAGAAGAATTGCCTCACACTCCTAAAGGCTTATTAATAGTAAAGGTCAGCTGAAGAGTGACCTTTGGGATTCAGGAGACAGAAATCTGCTCAACATTCAAAATGGAATGTTTTGACATCTCTGAGGATCTTCTCTGAGCATCTTCGGAAATGCCCACAGTTATCTGCTTCTGTAAACTACCATGAAGAAATTATTTGGTTCCCTACATTTTCCATTTTCATTGGCATAAGCCCCACCCACTTAGAAGACTCCCAACTGTGTACCATCAGGTATCACACTGTGTGCTGGAGTTCAGTTCTATCAAGGGTATTCAGTGACCTGCTCAGATCTCAATCAGAAAGCTCATGTTTCTCTAGCAATTTACTAGAAATGTAATAAGGATCCACTGTCCAGGAATAAAAGCAATAGGATCATAAACAAGAGATTCAAAACCTTTTTTATTTAATTACAGCCAGGATAAATACCCGAGAAAGTTTGTGAAGTAGAACAAGTGGCCAGGCTGGCTGAGGTCAGCAGTTGTTGGTGTGAGAGGAAGAGAGGAGATGTGGGAAGTGATTTTTAAAGAAGTAACATTTCTAATGAGAACAGAAAGAAAACTTGTGTGAATCACAGATAAGAGCAAGAACAAAATTTCCAGGCAAAGAACATCCAGAGTCATCCTTGAGGATTCCTGGGAATTACCTAGTGACATGATTCTCACTATCCCTTTAATGGCATCCTCAATCAAAATACCTCTCTTCCCCCCTTCTTGAACATCCATTCCCTCTTTGGAGGGATACCTTGTTCATCCTATACATAAATGGGAGGACCTTGATCTTGCCTCAAAGTGAAATGTCAGACTTTTTTGGCTTCCAATGGGAAGGCTTACCCTTCGTGAGGATTGGATGGCAGTGTGTGGTGGAGAGAAAGGTGAAATAGAAGGAGGGGAGGGTGTGGGGATGGGGATAACTGCGCAAAATGAGAAAAGATTGTATTAAAAAATTCTTAATTAAAAAAATAAAAAAAAACCCCTGGGGTAAGAAAATGAAAGCAGCCCATTCAATTTAACTTGAAGATGCTATGGGATTCCCTTCTGTATGCTGTAAATAACATTGGCTAATAAAGAAACTGTCTTGTCCCTGTGCAAGGAATAGAGGTAGGTGGGGAAAACTAAACTTAATGCAGGGAGGAAGAAAGCAGAGTCAGAAAGAAGCCATGTAGCCCCATCAGACACCAGGCGCCAAAACTTTAGCCCAAAAGCCACAGCCACGTGCCAATACACAGATTAATAGAGATGGGTTAAATAAAGATATAAGAGTTATCCAATAAGAAGCTAGAGCTAATGGACAAAGCAGTGACTTAATATGGTTTCTGCATGGTTATTTCTGGGCTAAGTGGCCGGGAACCAACAAATAGACTTTCTTACAACATGAAGAAGAATGATCTGCACTGCAAAGACCTAGGTGAAAGTTCCAATAAGAATATTATCTTCCAACGTGATCCTCTGGCTTTTTCCTGGATGCACTTGTGAAACCACTTTCCTGTTTACCCATTGTAATGATGTGTCCTTGTCAGACCTAGCCCAGTGTGTTCAGTCTTCATTGATTTGTCTTCTGAGATGCACTCTGGAGTATCCATACACAGAACCTTGTATTTAAACTTATCGGATTGTCTTAATGACATCTGGTTTTCTGTTCATTCTATCCCCGGAGCGCTCTAATCATCTCTCCCATTTTAATGTTCCTGCTTTGGCATCTTGTTCCATATCTCATTGCAAACACCAAGTTTTCAACTGCCAGTGGCTGAGCTTGTGAAATGTCTTGAGTGATATACTTTATTCATAGACAATATAGATTTCATTATTGCCTCATTAAATATTTATGAACACCATCCTAGCATGAAGCACTTTGCTGAGCATTTAGCTGCAGAAATAGTTTCTAATTGTGGCATCGTGTGCATCATCACAATTCATGAGTGGTGAAGCAGAGGCATTGCCAATGAGTGACTACAGGGTAGAAGAGTTAGGAAAGACAAGCCTGCTGCCCTGACACTGATGTTAACATGTGAGGACACAGTGTCCACACACTCCCCTTTTAGCATATATACGTGAACAGATAGCATGTGTTCTAGGAAGTGGACTATGCGAGAGAATGGGGATGTACACACAGAGATTTTACTATGGTTGAAGGCACAGCTAGGCAAATTATCAGCATCCATTTAAATTGTGTGGTCTGCACTGGACCTTGCCAACACTTATTTCGGACACCAAGAATATATCTCAAAAGCTGGAATTACATCTGTAAATGTTTCAAAGTACCAGACTTGACATTCTGCCATCTCTGAGCAACAGGGTCATGACTGAGTTAAGGATAGAAAAACAGCAAAGGACAGCACAGAAGGAAGAACAAGGGGTTCGTGAGTTGCATACTCAGTCTGATCCACAATGCTAAAATGGCTGTAGCTCAGGCTTTAACTTGATCTTTTGGGGCTGATCTTTGAAATATGAGGATAGCAATGATTATGCAATCAAAATTAAAAAGGATTTTATGATTCCATAAGAGGGCGGGGCTGTGTAAGCTTTCAGAGTCCTTCTGCAACAGAAAAGGTATTACAAGTCAGAAGTTGATCTGTGTCTGCTTAACCTATTTACTCCCAGAGAGAAAAAAGACTCTAGTGGATGTGATGATCCATAAGGAAATCTGGGTTTTATCCAGCTGTGTGAGTGATTCCTCACCCTGATGAGTCACTGGCTAAAACATTGAATCTGGTGTCACCACAGCTATTAATAGATATGAGCCCAAAGACAAATAAATACTATCCCAGGAGTCCTAGTCTTCCTCAGTCAGGACTATGTACACACAAAAAAATGATATTATGAATTACAGGTAATCTGAAAATGGTATTTAATTAGGTAGCACAACAGAGTCACCCTATGTGAATGACAGGGGGTGGAGGTATACCCATATAACTGCAATCCCTCAATCATATCAGTTCTCCAAATTTTACTTCGTGACTTTCTTTTGAGCTAGGCAAGGTTTTGTTTTTGATCTCCTATATTCATCTCTGAGTCTTGTTTTAATATTTTTTTTGTTCTTGAGTTTTATTTTCTGACTTTATGTCAGAAAGAACCTGGCAGCTTCTCCTGGTTCATGAACTTAAACATCTGTTCAAAGAGCACCATGTGTCCACCAGACACAAGTACATAGACAAGGAGCACCATGAGTCCTCCAGACTCAGGTACATACACAGAGATGCAGACACTCATATAGCTCAGTAAGTTGGGTTTTGTGTCCATGGTCATGCGTGATCATATTCAGAATGAAGTTTTCCTATATTTTCCCTGAATTCTCTTCTCAACACTACCAATATCATTGAAACAATGCAGGACAGGACTCTTGAAGGGACACTGATGTGGGAGTCTTCTGTTTTGTGTTGATTTCATTGGTTAAATAAAGAAACTGCCTTGGCCTTTTAATAGGACAGAAAATTAGGTAGGTGGAGTAGACTGAACAGAATGCTGGGAGAAGGAAGCTGAGTCAGGCAGTCGCCATGATTCTCCCACTCCAGACAGACGCAGGTTAAGATATTTCCTGGTAAGCCACCTTGTGGTGCTACACAGAATATTAGAAATGGGTTAGATCAATATGTAAGAATTAGCCAATAAGAGGTTAAAACTAATGGGCCAAACAGTGTTTAAAAGAATACAATTTCCGTGTAATTATTTCCGGTAAAGCAGCCCCGCCGCTCCCACTACTACAGGACACACACTTGCTGACTTTATTTTCACATTACACGGTCTTCTGCTTTATAGGGAGCTCCGAAGACTTAGCCATCTGTGTGTAGAAAAACAGATTACTCAATCCTTCTGAAAAGCTTTGTCAACAGAAACAAAACCTTGCACTTGCATTTTCTAAGCTGTTTTTTGAAAAACTGTAAGAAAAATCTTCATGAGTTTGTGTTTCTTCCTGGATGCTCCCTCCACTCTGTTTACTAGAATGATATCCAGATCACTTTAGTGTCCTTTCCTCAGCAAAAGCAAAAATAAAAGTCATAGCTCAGTATCGGAAACATCATCCCATTTGATTTCAAGTCGGTGTGTAACAGGATCAGTTTTGCATGGGAAAGTTCTGTTCTGAATGATATTGAGGCAGCAGCTTGAGGCAGACAGAAACCAGTGCTATCAGCATGATTTATTTCACCCTGTCTTCCAGCTTTATCATGTCTCTATTTATTTTGTGTGAATGTGAGCTTTTTTGTAACTTTTGTATATTTTATTTATTTTTATTGTACTGCTTTTATTCTGAGAATTCAAACTTGTGTACTAGGTTTACTTTCGTATTCATGCTAATTATATCTACTAACTATTGTTAGTAGTTTCAAAACAAAACCATGGTAGTAAAATGTTTTATAACAAATATAATTTTCTTTCACTTTTTAATTTTTTTTCAATGATGAATCTAAACCCCAGAACATTCTACCTTTTACTCACATGCTCTACAATTGAGCTGCATCCCTAGAACCACGGTTTCTTTCTAAATGTCACAGTCTTTAAAAGTTTGTTAGTGTCGAGTTCTATGAGTTTATTCTTGCAGATATTTATTCAATCGACATCTGGAAGTTGAATTGGAAAAGATGTAAAGCAGAGAGAGGAGGATGTATTGGAGGATGGCAAACTATTTATGACTACATAAAGAAATGATTCTTGGATTATTCTAGCTACAAGTGACTGTTTTGCTACTTTGAACACAAAGAGATAATATAAAATTGTTTTATCTCATAATTATATTTTGCTTTTTAAAACATCCTAATGATCTCTATTTAGATCACATCTATAAAGTGTCTCCCTTTGAGTAAATATTTGAGATTTTGCCTGTGCTATTAAATGACTACCCTTCCAGACTTGGTACACTCAAATAGACAGGAAGAAGCTGCGTGTGTGTTTGGTCAACTACTAGTAAGAAGAGTTGATCAGCAGTTACCAGCATAACTGGGAGAAGAAGACTTCAAAAGGAAATACAGTAAAGCTATTGCAACAAAATGATTTCAAAATATGTGATACTTAGAGAAAAACAAAAGGAACATGCTTTCACTAAGTTGCATTAACTTAGCAACAAGTATAAAATTAACTGATCCAAGAGAGAAAGAATCAAAATGAGGCTTGAAAAATAATTGAAAGCAATCCAAATGAGAACAGAGCATAATTTATTGTGTTTTTTGCTCTTTGAGATTAAACAAGGTTTCATACAAGACTGGGACCTACTGTCACTGAGCTAACCCAAATTCCACAAAATTCTCTTGTTATGATTTTACTACTTCCTCTTCTATTGAATCACGGTCCCTCTCACAAGAGTTTTCTACGGCTATTACATTTAATTTTATAATACCATATATCAATATTGAATCAAGAGTAGCATACAATTTAGAAATATTGTATTTATAAACTTCAAAGATATTGAATGCTTTTCTTTCCATCTTATTTGATGTGAATACAACCATTTGGAATAAATGTATCTTTTTTAAGCTCTAGTTAAAATTTATGGTATAAAAGGAGTAGGGTGCTCTCTCAGCATCTTCAAAGGGTGGCTTGGGTTTGATCCCTAACAGTGCAAAAACAAACAAACAAACAAATGCAAATTTGTATCTACCAAAATATCTATGAAATGTTTCAAGTATTGCTTGTAGTAGATCAATACTTTTTCCATTTAATTTTAAGTAAAGTTATAAAATAGAATAATGATTTTAAACTTGTATTGTGTGACCCTCAGAGGAGCCAGAATAGCTAAAGCACAGCTTTATCTATCATGTTATTGAACTCTGATGATAGCATTCTAAATTAGAGACTTTAATTGTATTGGTACTTTTAAATACATACATATTCCATCTGTAAAATATCTTTCATGGAATTCTCTATCAGTTTACCCACAGCAAGAAGAACCTGAACACTTACTTTTGGGGTCTCAGAGCACCTCTGCTTACCATTTTTGAAAACATTCAGAAATTGATGATGGTCCATTATAAATTAAATGCATAGCTCTTGTTTCTTTGTGTGTCTAGTATAAAAGAGCTTGTGGCTTTATTAAATTAAAGCTACTGTGATTTTTCACAATAGCTTTGTAAGGTTTGCCTATGTGATCCATATATTTATTAATAATGTTAGCAACCTATTTATTATTGGATGTTTTGATATAAAGTAGAATTATATACCTTTCTGTCTGTAGGTAGCTACATATGCATGTGATAATAAAGTATTTCTGCAAAGGAAACCAAACTCTGCTGATCATTTGGTCACTGCCATAAATGGACCTTACAGTGTATAACCTCAATATGATTTATTTTGTGAGCTTAGAGAGGCTCCACATTATTCCTGCTTCAGTTAAATCTTCCCTGCAAATACCAACAGCTATGAGAGTAATGATGTGGAGACAGAGAATGCTGAGATGGAGAAGTGTCTTCCACAGTTGTCTGGAAATAAAACCTCAAGTGGGATGCCAGCTGAATATCTCTGATGAAATCATGCAAAGACATTTCTATGAAGTCTTGGCTTCTCCATCCAGAAGCTGAGAAACCATCACCACCTATAAAACCTCTCACTGTCCACACTGAAAGCTCATATTTTAATGAAAAGTCCATATTTAATTGTTGCGTGGGTTTGGTAGTGTCTAAATTTTAAACACTGGAATTTAAATACACAAGAAATAGTCCTCATGTTCTAAACACAGGAGCTAGCAAATTATTCCTATTTGGGGTCAAATAGATGGTGTCCATAAATGAAATACAATACTGATGGTTTGACCAGGGACACAAAAATGCCATACCCTGATCAATGAGGGTCAAGGCCACACCAGTATGAATCAGTATGACAGCTCATTTGCATCATGGTGAATGACCCTGTTGAGTATCCAGTAACAAAAGACACCAGTCACATGATCTTCTGTGCTCCTATAAGCCCAGGTCACAGGAATTCAATTTGTTGTCCCCACTATGCAGATTAAAAGCCATGTCCTTACTTTGAACCCTATATATTTCTAAGTGCTTCATGTTATGTTGAATATTTTATTCTCAAAACAGTCTTAAAGTGGGTGCTATTATCATCAGCTTTACAGATGAGGAAGCATAGATTGCCTCAATGACTTTGCAGATGTTCAATATGGAAGATGAAGACTAAATAAAAGCCCTGGAGCTCTCAGGGGCTGCAGAGCATCAGTATTCTATTAATTTTTTTTTTTTAAGTCCCCATGGTGGGGGGAACATCCTGTTTCTTTTTTTTCTTTTTTTTTTTTTTTT
>NC_022027.1:604090-620473 GCF_000317375.1 Microtus ochrogaster | reverse complement strand
GTCCCCGCTGCTGCCTCGCCGGACCCCTCTGGACCCTGCCGCTTGCCTCTGCCTCCACGCCGGTCCCCTCCGCTTGCTTCTGTCGCCGCCGGTCCCCCAGAGCCTATTTTTGATTGCTATTCTATTAATTTTTGAAGCAACTGATGAAACAAACAGTAGAGATGAAAATATAGTGGCTCATAATGTAGTTCTGGAAGTCATTCCTTTCTATTAATTTCCATTTCTTCAACTATGTCCATAGCAGCATCATTTGTAATAGCCAGAACCTGGGAACAACCTAGATGCCCCCAAACCAAAAAATGGATAAAGAAAAGGTAGTACATTTATACAATGGAATATTACTCAGCAGTAAAAACAATGACATCATGAAATTTACATGCAAATGGATGGGACTAGAAAAAGCCATCCTGACTGAGATAACCCATTCTCAGAAAGATGAACATGGAATGTACTCACTCATAAGTGGATACAATCTGTAAAGCAAAGAATAATCAGCCTACAGTTCACTACCCTAAAGAAGCTAAGTAGCAAGGTGAACTCTAACAGAAACATACATAGATCCCCCTGGGAAAGGGAAGTAGACAACATCTCCTGACAAAATTGGAAGCATGGGGGTAAGAAAAGAAGGGATGGCAGAAGGGGAAGAGGAGGAAAAAGGTATAGGGGAAGAGAACTTGAGGGAATGGGATAGTCAAAATGGGGTAACGACAGAGACAGAGAGCAAGGAAAGAGATATTTTGATTGAAAGAGCCATTACGGGGCTAGCAAGAAACCTGGCACTAGAGAAATTCCCAGGAATCCATAAGGATGACCTCAGCTAAGACCTTAAGCAATAGTAGAGAGTGTGACTGAACTGGCCTTGCCCTGTAGCCAGATTGATGACTATCTTAAATGTCACCATAGAACCTTCATCCAGTAACTGATAGAGACAGGGCAGAGACCAGCAGCAGAGCACTGGACAGAGCTCAAAGTCCAGTTGAAGAGTGGGAAGAATGAGAGTATGAGCAAAGAGGTCAAGGCCGTGATGGGCACACCCACTGAAACAGCTGACCTTAGCTAATGGGAGCTCATCGACTCTGGTCAGACAGGGAAGGAGTCAGCATAGGACCAAGTTAGAAACTCTCAAGGTGGGTGACAGTTGTATGACTGGGGCAGACTGCAGGGCCACTGGTAGTGTCACCAGAATTTGTCCCTGCTGTTTGTACTGGCTTTTTGGAACCCATTCTCTCCGAATGGATAACTTTCTCAGCCTGGATAAACATGTGAGGGCCATGGTTCTGGCTTGGAGCAATGTGCCTTACCCTCACTGGGGAGTGGATGGGGGATGGGAGGTGGAAGGTAGAAAGAATGATAGGAGGGGAGGGAGTGGGAACTGGGTTTGGTATGTAAAAGGAAAACAACATAGTTTGTTTTCTTTTAAAAAATAAAAGAAAAAAGAAAGAAAAAATAAACGTAAGTGAGTAATGAACACTTCACAACTTGATAGAAAGGATAGAATTTTTCATATAAGGGTGATAATATTCTATGAATTAAAAAATCATAACATTTATAATTCATTAGATTTTTATGTTTATACTTCATGCTTCATAATGCCAGGCTATGTGAAGACGCAAAGACCTATTCCTTTGAAAGTCCCCACAACCTTTTTCCTGACACAGGCTCCCCAGCAGGCCACATAGTAAAACATTCTCATTGTAATTGATCCAAATATTCTCTATGCAAACCAATCCCTTTACAGTAGAGTTTTAATTCACACCTCATTGCAAACTGAGATGACTCACAAAATAAAAGGCTTGTCTCTTATTTCTGTGCCTGTAATCTTCAAAACTTAAATTCTCTGTCATTTATTTACTAGGCTTGTTCTCAGTGTACATGTGTGAAGCATCCTAAGGGAACAGGAGATGACAATAGACAGAAAGATAGCCTGTGAAGAAAGGGATGCTCTCCAGATCCTACCAAAGCCTGAAGCAAGAGTGATGTGGAAATAGGTAAGGGGAAAGCAATTCAGAGAATTTAATGTTCAAAAGATGATGCCTGGGTTCAAATATGCACTGTTTCAAATTCCTTCAAACTACAATGCCATTCATACAATATGCACATAAAATTGGGACTGTTTAGAACACTTCTGCAGAATGTGAACAGTTGTGAGGAATTATGAAAAATGCATCTCAAACCATGATCATCTCAAAAAGACTTCATACTTCAAAAGAAACTACAAGTTACATGTCAGAGCTGCACAGTCGAATAGGAAACTTTGATTCCAGAACAATCTATCATCATCTCTTAGTCAAAAGAAATATATTATGCCTTTCTGTGTATTAATTATTTGTTTAGACTACAAAGCAGATAATAAACAGACAAACTTCATTTTACTTATTAATTAACATATAAAAGTGACTAAATGCATTTTCATTAAGTCCAGCTTAAGTTGACTACTTCTGTTTCAGATAACCATTTGCCCTTGGGGAAGTTCATTAGCTATCTTCCTCGTTACTCACAATAGTAACTTAAAAGTCTTAAGCACATGGTTTATACAGTATATTTATCTACCCACCATGGCATAGTTTCACCCATGACACTTCACCAATATGGCTGCCTAAACAAAACATAAATAAGTAGAGCACCCATAAAACTGCTGACATGGGAGGTGGAATCTCACAGGGTCCAAATCTAGGCAGTTAGGGAATAATGAGAGCAGGAAAATTGTCTTCCCTGGGGATGAGCCTCATAATTGGTTATCCAATACCAATTAGTCAGCTCTGAAATTGGTGAAACCAATCAAATTGTGTTTTTATATTTATATGTGCAGATGTCTGTGTGTGTGTGTGTGTGTGTCTGTTTGTGTTTGAGCAAGACAACAACACATATAGAAAAGAAGGCCATGAATTTGAGATAGAGCAAGAGGAGGCCTGGGAGTAACTAAAGGGTGGAAATAAGAGGAGGGAAATAAAAGAAATGGAGAGGTTATTTTGTGTCACAGTTTCAAAGGAAATACGGACTACTGTCTTCTCATAAGGGAAATCATGGCAGGAGAACCAGGAAGTCACTTGCCACGAGGAGTCCACAGGAAGCAGAGAGGGTGGAGTGAGGACAATACACTCTAAATATCATTTTTTTAAATTTATCCCATAGGATGGTATTTCCCACATTCTGAGGAAACTTCCCTACTCATTTAGAGTCTCTGGAAACATCTTTCCAGTCACAAAAAGAGCTTCACCTGCTGGGTGATTCTAAAGTCTAATAAGTGTCTCAGTGAGTCAAGCTGTCATAGGAAGTCTCTGAGGGGACATGAGAATGTGGCATGGCCCACACTAGAGGCTGAGGGAAAGGGAATGGGTTGTAGGGTATAGTCAATGAGCCAACTGCTGTTAATATTAACAACCTTTGTCAGGAAAATAAAGAAGGAAACCTGATACAATGTTACCTGATGGGGGAGTGTCATATATCAATCTGTTGATTTCATTGGTTAAGGAATAAAGAAACTGCCTAGGCCCCTTGATAGGCCAACCCTTAGGTGGGCAGAGGAAACGGAACAGAAGGCTGGGAGAAAGAAGCTGAGTCGGGAGTCGCCATGATTGTCCCACTCCAGACAGATTCAGGTTAAGATCTTTCCTGGTAAGCCAGCTCGTGGGCTACAAAGATTAATAGAAATGGGTTAGATTAATATGTAAGAGCTAGCTAATAAGAGGCTGGAACTAATGGGGCCAGGCAGTGTTTAAAAGAATACAGTTTCCATGTAATTATTTCGGGTATAAAGCTAGCCGTGCAGGCGGCCCGGGTGCTGGGGACACAGCCCCACCGCTCTTATTTCAACAGTTACCAGATCACAGATGGAAAAAACTAAAAAGCTTTAGGTTTTCAGTGTCCAATAAAGCTCACAGAACTAAGACTTAGATTTGCAGGGACTGTTTTCTAAGCTGACCTGGTCACCAGCAGCACCAGGTAGTGGATTCAATGTCAAATGATATACTCGTGGCTAATGTCTCCTCAGTGAAGCCAAGGAAGTGTTATTCCTCCGCTCAGGCTGAGTAGAAGGCTGTGCTGTTTACCAGACAGCACGAAGAGAGTCCTGGAGCATAATCTGGCAAACTCGTTGCTGTGAGAAGAGTTGTTTTCTTAAAACATGTTACCTTGAAATTCCTGCTACAAAATGTGGTCAAATGCAAGGTGGAAACCAGCAAGAATCCTGAGAGCAAGTACACCATACTGAGAGAGGTGAGCATGGGAATCACTGCCTCTAAGATAGGGTAATGGGATCTCACTTCTCTTGTTCCTTTGAAGTCTTCATTTTCTTTGGACAGGGTTTTCTGGGTTAAAAACATGGTGGCAATCCTAACTAGACAATCTAACAATAAATGTCACAATTACATACAATTTTCTCATTCATTATTTACACTATTTCAAATATCTTACTGAACTAAATGCACAAAGAAAAATGTAGACAAAGACCTATTGCTGCACATTCACACACATTAAAGAAAACAAAATCACTGCTAAAAATTCATCAGCAGATCTAACGTAAAACAAATGGCCAAAATGCAATAAGGACAAAGTCCAAGTAACTTTTGGCTCATAACTATTTTCAAGTTATATGTCTGTATAGCTTTCTACAGATAATTGTGATCCCAATTAGGAGACTATGATCAATAATACAATATTTTAACTTAAGATTTATGAGTGAAATCATGTTTTTACTAATGTTCATATTATGTGATTCTAAGTTGAATAAATTTGGGTGAATGTTTTCTGTGTAATATTTCAAAATGTGTAGTTTGTTGTTTGATAGTCATTTATAAAAGTTTAAGCATGCCTATTGAACATTTATTTCTAAACCATCAAACTTTTACTTAATGTATTTCTAAGAGATTATTCCAGAGAAATTTCTTTCAACTTTTGTGTATTCCATCATATATCAGCGTAGTTATATGTCTATGAATTTTCTTCCTTGAAGATTGATAACCTATGTGACAAGATGACAAGTGGAAGCCACTTGCAGAACAACCACTTTAGGAAAAGTTTCCACAGTCTGGATTATAACTGGAGTGAAAAATGTGTTTAAAGCAAATTTTGCTGTGCTTAAGTGAGGACAGAGAAAAAAAGGAAACATTTTGGACCAATATATAAAAGAATTAGAAGAGAATCATAATCCACCCTACTCTGTTGATCACAAGCACATGGGTTCATTAACATAGAGGTTATGTTAGAAATCTTTCTTGACATAGAGCACCATATATGTGTGTGTGTGTGTGTGTGTGTGTGTGTGTGTGTGTGTGTGCGTGCGTGCTAGGGAGATAAGTGTATCATGATGTTCACATCGTTGCATAAGTATGTGAGATGTTTGTCTCATAAGTAATTAGAAAAAGAATATAATGATATAATGTTTTGCTTCTTAGAGAATTTTTGGGCATACTCGCAGTTTGTAAACCATTAAACTATATAAAAGAAATGTATTCTCCATGCACAGTGAATTCCTTCATCTAGATTTTGAGCAGATGCACATATTCCTACATGGCAGTGTGAATTAGATTGGCAACAGAATATTAGTAGCTCTCTTTCATTTGCTAGAGCAAGTTAATAACTATGTGTCAGGATAATTCCATAGGATTCTAAAAGCTTTGATCAGCATAGATAGAGCTGAGAAAACATGAAGATATTTTGACATCTTAAGCCACTGGGCTGGGAAGTACATTTAGCTATTGATCTTAATTTCTGCATTTTTCTTCTACTCTACAAGCTTTCTGGGGAGCTTTATCTGCATTTATTGCATGTCATTTGATTATGTTTTGAACGAGTGGTAGAACAATGGGTTGGAATGATTCTCCCCTGCCTTCCTCAGCTCAAGTTGCTACTGTGAAATTTCAGGGACTGAGTAGCAACTGGACCTCTCCACTCACAGCTCTGTAGACTGAAAGCTCTGACCAACAGATGCCTCCTAAGAGTTCATAGTTCAGAGAGTGACTTCTGTTTGTGTTCTCACAAGACAAAATGACATTGTATGCTGACCTCTTTCATGAGGATTTATCCTCAAAACACATTGCTATCCCGTGTACTTCTCAGTTTATTATTAATAGACTGGGGTTTGGATTCCTATTATTTATTTTTTCATTTAGACATTTATTGATTGATCTTGGTAGGCAACCCTTCTACTGCTTCAGCTTGAGGGATTATATTTTAGGGTAAAAGTTTTATAGCGGCCGAGCACTCAGACCACAGTAACCATAATTAGAATAAATATTCTAACTATTGAATATGTTTTCAAAGTTCAAGAAGAAAATCAGTATCTGACAGAAACTACCTTACCAATTCTAGGAAGTAATATCAGGCATGTATCTATTAAATGTATCTAGAAACATCATCAACCCTGGTGAGTTTGTGCTTCCCGTCTATAATACACTGGGTGTTTCCCAGTGCATCTGCCCTGTTACACAGCACTGTCTCTCCCCGCATCCCTGACATGGTCTTCCCACTTATCATCAGAGTTGTCAGGTGTCCAATCACTCTGTATCTCTCACAAAAGAGTTCTTTCCACACTATGTTACACATTCATTATCATTGAAAATATAGCTTAATATTTAAACTAGATTTGAACAGCTGGAATATAGAACAGTGAATCTACAATTTAAAACTCAGGGGTTTTGACTGATTGAAGGATCAGAATCTGCCAAAATGGTACACTTAAACATCCAACTATGTGCTAGGTGGTGGTGGTACAGGCCTTTAATCCCGGTACTCGGGAGACAGAGGCAGAAGGATCTTTATGAGTTCAAGGCCATCCTGGTCTACAACAACTAGTTCCAGGACAGCTAAGACTGTTATACAGAGAAACCCTGTCTCAAAAAAAAAAAGAAAGAAAGAAAGAAAGAAAGAAAGAAAGAAAGAAAGAAAGAAAGAAAGAAAGAAAAACAAAAACAAAAAATTCCAAAAAATTCCAAAAAATTTCCAAGTGTGCACCTAAGAGATAAAGTTTCCTCTCTAAGATTCCTTAACTTCATGTTCTTCCATTTACATGTATTTATTCCACCTGATTTATGATCATTTAAAATGTTACAGATTGCTCGTCCTCTGGCCTTGGCAGCCACCTTGCTGCAGCTCCATGCGCGTTCTTCAGCTCTTACTTGCAAGAGGTCCTATTGCATTCCCCAGACACAGACTGTCCCAAAACCATCTGTACACCTCAGAGTCGTAGATGGTCTACTTCTCCACGGATATCATGTGCTCCAGTCTTCAACACCTACCACTTCGCTCCACGTCACCTTTTTTTCCATGTTGAACTATATAGCCCGAGAGATTGGACTGCCTTTAAATGATGTTCCATTACTGATTGTGTAGATTCTGCGCATATTGTTTATGTTATCAGATAATATCCTTATATATTTCTGACAATTGTTCTGCTAAGAAATCCATGTCATGTATATTTTGAGACAGTTGATACTGCCTTTTCATAGCTAAAATGGTTTCTTATTGCCTTGTTCACAAATTTAACTTAGCAGTTTGACTTCTAATTGCAGCTTTGGTCCCACAGATGCACACCACCACCCAGGGAAATTCTATCTAACAATGCTTCATTAAAATACATCCTATTAATCAAAGACTAATAGGTAAAAGTAAAATTTTAAACTAACACTCTTTCCTTTTTTTAACTTAAAGCTACAACTTTTAGACACACTTAACAACATCATGTCATACTGAGAATTATAGATTTTTATATACTCTTCTGTCTTACTGTATATGAGAGATTGAATCACAATTAATAAATGCTCAGAGACAGATATTGGGGTTAACCTGGAGACCAGAAAAGCAAAGCAGCCAGCTACTGTCTCTTACCTTGACCTCAGTCCGAAATGGCAATCCTGCCTGCGAAAATCTCAGAAAAGACTTAGCCTGAGAGATGTCCCCTCCCATTTTATAATCCTCTCTAGTTCTGAGATTAAAGGTGTGCACCACTACTTTCTGGTATGAAAAGCTAGTGTGCCTACTGGGATCAAAGGTGTGTGTCATTGTGGCAACCTGGATTAAAAGTGTGTGTCATTGCTGCCTGGTCTGCAAGGCTGGCTAGTGCAGCTGTTTTCCTTTCCAAACCCCCAGGCAAGCTTTATTTATTAAAATACAAATGAAATGCTACTACAAGAGATATTTTAAAATCATATACAATTCATCTGCAAGATGGCTACATTAGTTCTCAGTTTGCTATCAATAGATTATTGGTTATTAATTTTAAAAATTATGATTCATTGCCCAAGAGATATACACATGCTGCATTTACTAAGTAAAAGATGGGGAGATTTTGGAGCCCACAATTATTATACAGCAAATGTACAGCTGACAGACCAATAGGCAGATCCACAGGAAGTGTATGTGTGCACATCCACATGGAGGAACCCATTCAGCAAAACTGCAGGAGAGCTTGTCTTTTGGAAAAGTTGCTGTCGATTCTTTAAAAAGAGCCTTGGGAAGCCATGATTCTCTAGTCTCACAATACCTCAGCTTTGTATCTTTCTCCTCCTGCAAGGGCAACAGAATGACCTCCCATGAGGCACGCCTTTAATCCCAGCACTCGGGAGGCAGAGGCAGGCGGATCTCTGTGAGTTCGAGACCAGCCTGGTCTACAGAGCTAGTTCCAGGACAAGCTCCAAAGCCACAGAGAAACCCTGTCTCGAAAAACCAAAAAAAAATAAATAAATAAATAAAATACATTCACTCTTTTATTCTAACAGTCAAATTTACATAAAGTCGATCCCCAAAACTTACCTGTGCAAACAGACCACTTAGGAATTTCACAAAGATAGGAAGACAGCGTCTGGGGTTCATGGATGTTTAGTAACTTTATCTAATGGTTGGAATGTCAGATATTTCTCCTCAGAAGCTGGCCATTCTCAGTGATGCCACCAGTTTTGAAGCACTGCTTTGCCAGATTCAACCTGCCCCTTTGTGATTCTGAAATGCATTTGATATCATTGTTTTGCCTATGGAATTTTTTAACCATGTCTGTAAAAACTAAAATCCTAGTAGAGCTCTCTATTTTTCTTTGATGCTTTGTCCAAAGAAATAAAAAAAAAATGTGAAGGTAATGTACATGAGTTGGTTTATTCCGTTTACCTCAGACCAAATTACCCAGGTTTTTGCTGGACATAGGGAAACTTAGCTGGACCCCCGGGTGCTGAAGCTGGTACTCAAGGCTCCCGATAGCTAGCCACCCCACTATATATGAAAATGAAATGATCCCAAGTAGAGGGAATATGCCCTCGAGCAGATTACATTAAAACAGTCCTGATCTCTGCAAGGAAAAGAGGGATAATACAGTCGGGAGGAAGGCTGGTGTTGTCTGGGTGATCGATACCACCGTTGCACGAGTTATAATTGGTCTTAATACTAAAAACCTGGAGCCATATATTGGCATAAATGCTGAAAGGTCAGAAAGACAAAGGAGCAGGTCACAGCCAACTCTTACATTGCTAACTCCTCAGCCAAAAAAAGGGGCTGAGCTCCTGTCTCCTCCTGCCTTACGTTCCTCTCTCTACTCAGCCACATCACTTTCTGATTGTCTATACAGATCTCCAGACCTCTATGGTTAACTACTGGCTAGCTCTGCGCTCTGATCTTCAGGCAAGATTTATTTGTTAGAGCACCCCCCCCAGTAACCATATACCATAACTTAGTTTCTTTACATAGATTGTCTAATTATATCTCAGTTAACAGATGCCAAAAGAGTTGTCCTCACGAGACAATTCAGCCCTGTTTGTGGTTTTATTTGGCCTCCATAGCACATTACCCATCGTGTCACCATATGAACCTTCCATTGCATACAGATAACTGACACTGGTCCTTCGCATTAATATCCTTATCAGGAAAATAACAGAGAATGGTGATTAACTGAGGATGAAAATGAAAATCAGACAATAAGATATCTACTACATAAATAAACAAAAGTTGTGTACCTGATTATACAGGAAAAGCCCTGAGAGATCCATATTCATGCAATTTTAGATCGTTACCGGGGCTGCAAGGGGGCCTGTTCACCATCTCTCCCAGTTCAAGAAGACATAAACTCAGGAACATAATGGCAGATTATCTTTAAGAAACTACTTAGCATGCCTGAACTAACCAACCATCCCCGCATGTGAGAAGACAGCAGAGAACTGTGAATTCCCAATCACAGAAAGCTATGTCTTTGATTCCCCAGGTCACTGACCACATTAATGAACACGGTTGATAAAATCCTTCACAGACGTCTCAGAGGCCCTTTTCTCAGGTGATGCTAGATTGGGAAAAATTGGAAATGAAAGCTAACCATTCCAGTAATCACATCCACAGTGTGATTCAAATGTTAAGATCTCCCATCAGTAATCATGAAGATGTTACTTGAATAAAAAGGAAGTTCACAGTGAAAACCTGAAACTACATATTCAAAGCCTACTTCACAAGATAGAACTAAATCATGCAGGCACAGTATCCCTACTGGGACTCAAATCTGTGGCTTACTAGGTCAGAGGCCCTAGGGGACAGCCTACTATTATTATCCTACTATGTGGATAGAATAATAAACTGTCCCTAAATTATTATCTTTAAAACATAGGTATAACTTTAAACAGATAAGTTAGCCTGTCTACCCTGATTAGAGAAGTTCCCTTCACAAGAGATGGTGATTAACACAGAGACCTGCAGCTGGTCATTGTGCGGAGGATAAGAGACTATAGAGTGCTCAGCTCCAAATGAGACAGGGGAGTCACATCCCTCCTAGCAATGCTCAGAGATCATCACAGAAGAGGGTGTAGAAAGACTGTAAGAGTCAGAACATATTGTATATTCTGAACATTACAGCCCAATCGCACACACGAACACACAGTTGCTGGGGATGATTTGGAAAATATCAAGCCATCCAAACACCAGAATGGATGGGAAAGGGATCATGAAATCCCACTCCTTTCTGAGAGGTTATTTGCAATTCATGGCTTCTGGAAAGAAAGAGTCAATTTTCTTCAGGGATGCACCCCTGAGAAGCTGCCCAGCTTCGTTCGGGATAAGATCCCACACCCAATCACAAACTGGCAGCACTGAGTGGACTCAGTGAAGAGGGTGGGTTGATGTGGGTCTCCTTCTTTCTTCGGAGCCATTGGATACCATCCCACAAGGGCAGAGGGGGCAGAAGCTGCAAGAAGGTTCAGATGGCCATGAGTACAATGGAAGTAACTTCCAGAAATCAGCTTCGGAGAGACAGCTCGGTTAAGGTAAGGGGGGCAACTTGTATAGCCTAGACGGGGGTACAGGGAACACGACACAACACAAACTGACAAACAAAGGGAATTTAGACCTGATTGAGGACAGAGGAATGTTAATGGTGCACCCACTCAAATCGGGAAAAGGGCTCTTGTGTGCTGAATCATATTGCCTTTGCGGGAGCTTTCCTACAAGGTCATCCTCCAAATAAGGTCAGGCAACCATCCAGGCCTAGAGACACTATCTTAATAGGGTAGGAAGGAAGGCCTGCTGCAAAGGGAGTCCTCCGTATTACACAGAGCTCGCGGATCCATCCAGACATGGCGAAATGCAACCTTAAGCGCAGGGTACTCCAACAGGTTGAGTGATACAGAGAGACGAGGGGCGGAGGGAGAGAGAGAGATCATGAAGTCGTGAGCAGAAAATAGGCAAGACAGGAGAAACTGGTTGAAGGGGAAAGAGGATTTGATCCATCCATGTAATAGGAACGTATTGCTATGAAATAAGATGTTTTAAAAGAAAACCTAAAGTGGAGAATATAAATGTATTGCTTTTGTAGGTCATAATTTAACATCTTCATTTAAACACTTCTCTAATAATCAAAAAGTTGTTAAAGGAGCAAAGTAGTACTTGACTTAGATTCTCCAGAAGAAAGGCATACATAGCAGTAAGAGCAGCGCAAAGCAGCCATTACAGGTGAGGTTGCCTAGCAACCAGCTCTACACACCACGGTGAAGCCCTTTGAGTTTCTCACAGCCAAAAATGCCCAGCATGCAGATCAATTATGTAGACAGGAGATGAAGACAGAAATGAAGATGCTAGCGAAATGCTCCATGGAGTACAATAGTATTCAGAAGCTGCAAGGCAAAACTGTCAGCACCTCTGTTTACACATTTCTTTCCTGCAGGGACACGTGTACACAGGACTTTGAAAACAAAACTTTCCAATTTCAAAGTAACAAATCCTGGGCCAGAAGCAGGCACTGGTGATGTTTGTTTCATATGGCAACTAAGCCAGCTCTGGAAAGACAAGGAAGGGTTTGAGTGTTTTGTTTTTTTCTCCTTGGTTCAGTTTGTTTAAAAATGCACCTTTTGGTTGAATGAGAAATATTGACTAAATTGTTTTTGTAATCAGAAGAGTAGGATTTTACATGACATTCTATGCAGATTAAATAGTAATTTCTATCTCTTTACATGTTAAATTTTTAACTTGGAACTACTATTCAAAGAAGGTCAAATAGATTAAGAGGCAAGAAACAACAAAGTTCCAATTTTGAATGTGTCTTTTAATGTGTTAAATGTGTCCTCCTGGGTTTCTAGGCTGTTCCATTCCACCACCAACTATAATGTTGAACACAAGGCTTCTCACGGGTCTGAAGACATATCAATTTAAAGAATCAATTATGCAAAGTCCTGTCTAAAGAACAGAGATCTGTAGTTCTGATGCATGAAGAACAAGAGCAGAAGAGTGTCCCAGACTCAGGGGACAGAGGGAGGGAGACAGGGTACCATCTACCCTCTGCCTTATTTGAACTGTATTCCTAGCTGGTTATAGGGTTCTCCTTACTCAGTTCACTACCTGAATTTAATCTTTCCAGGAAACAACCTCACACACATACCATACACAGTGACTTCACAGATAACTGAGTGTTGCTTTGACCAGGCAATGTGCCATCTAAGATTAACCATTTTACCAATCCCAACTTATCTTGATAAACGTGTACAACATAATGGCCTTATGTTACTGTAAATAATTTTCTAAATTCCCTTTGTGCAACGTTTTGCCTAATCTTCGAGAATTGAGTATTTTGACAACCATGAAGTCTTTTGTTGCATGCCCAGCTCAGGAAAAGTATCCGGAAAAACTATCGGATGAGTGGACAACAATGCTTTAGTTTTTTGCTTACAATTGCAGCAAGTTCTTGATGCTATTTATCACCTATAATTATGTACCTAATACTGACCTTGCTGCTGACTAATAGAACCAATGACTGTGTAGTAAACAATACCCTTTTGTGAGGGCATTATAAAAGGCTTTTAAATAAGCAAAATACTGTTTAGAATGCCATGCATAAGTCAAAACTTATCCACAAGTTTCCAGCATCCTTGCACAACACTGTAGGTTAATTCCTAGAATTAAAATGTCTTTTTTTCTGAAGTAGAACTAAGCAAAGCCCACCTACAGACATCACCACAACACAACAGTATGTTTTGTTGGTAAGATGATGGGTCCCTGAGGAATTAAGGCATTTTCAAAATCTTGAGCAAAATAAGAACATGTTGTGTATTTAAAAGCTTATGGAAGAAAAGGCTAATTCACTTGACAAATTAGTGACTCACTGCAACTTATTCAATAGAAAGATGGGATCATATGATGCAGTACAAAGATCTGACACACAGCATGTTTTCTGTGATGCTCATTTTACCTGTCTTGCTCCTGACATTTTTGGCACACGTCTCCCCACTGAGTAGAGAGTGTAAAAGCATTGAGAATTTTTATTTTACAAGATGAAACGGTAAGGAAACAACACATCCAGATTAAAAATTTAAACAATAAAATTTAGTAGATATTATTCTTTCAGGCATATTATGTTCCCTAGTGTTATAAAACATTATGATGCAATTACTCAGAACCAGTGTGCTCCTTGCACCAGGGAGTCCTCATGTGACCATACAACTGAATTCTGCATTTTTCAACTTATGTGGAAGAATTAGCTTGATCTTATTCTTCTTCGTATTTTAAGCTTTTGCAGTTAGTACTGAACTCAATATTAAATATTTTATTCATTGGCCAAACTTTCAAATTACCTAATGCTAAAGAAATGGGATATTCAATGAAATAATTTTATCTTTACCATATTCCAGGTAAAAATAGAAATTTCATACTTTTTAGCACACCATAAAAATACAATATTCACTTTATTTTCAAAATCACTATGATACAATATCATGTATTTATTTACTCATGTTCTTTAAAAAATTCTTTATTGAGTTATTATACATCCCAACTTCAGTTTCCTCTCCCTCCTATCCTTCCAGCACTCCCCCATCTTCTTTGTTACTATCCCCCAATCGACTCTCCCTCTATTTCTTTTCAGAAAAGAAGAGGCCTCCCTTGGATGTCAATAAAACAAGACACACCAAGGTTCAGTATGAATAAGTACCTCCCCAGTAAGCCTTGTATTAAGGCTGGGCAAGGCAACTCAGTATGAGGAATATAGTCTAAAAGCCAGCAAGAGTCAGAGATAGACACTGCTCCCACTGTTAGGGCTTCCAAAAGTAGATCAAGCTATAAATTGTAACATATATTCAGAGGACCTAGGTGGGTCCCTTGCAGGCTCCCTGGTTTGTGTTTCAGTCTCTGTGTACCCTAACACGCCAGATTAGTTGAGTCTGTGGGTTTTCTTGTTATGTCCTTCACACCTCTGACTCCTACAATCAATCTTTCCTTCCTCTCTTCAGCGGGATTCCCTGAACTCAGCCTAATGTTATCACAGTCTAATGACCTTCTACATTTTCCATCTTTCTCGGCACACTGAGGAATTCAGTTTATATTTTGGCTAGCATATTTCTCACTGTTGTTTTGGCTGACAAGAGTTGTCCTGAATTGATTTAGGCCACTCAAATTCATGTCTTCTCAGAGTCTGAGAATATAACCTCATTTCAAGATAGGATAGATTCAAATATAATTTCTGAAAATGAGATCACACTAGATTAGGGTGATTCCTAAATAAGAAAGTTGCAAGGAGACAGAGGCACAGAAATAAATGGTGTCAGTGTCAAATGGAGGATCAAAAATAGTTGGAGCCAGCAAAGGTGGAATAAATAACAGTAGGTGAGTGTGCAGAACAAGCCTAGCCTATTGGATAATGGCTTCTTCATATTTCTTAGATTTTATGGATTTGAGGATATCGTTTCCTTTAAATCACTTATTTTATGATGTCCTTTATCATGAGACATAGAAACAAATATAGATTTTGGTACCAGTACTAAGGTAATCCTATAACCAATAGCTTTCAAATGTGTATGTGGCTTGAAAGTTAAGTAAAGGCAAGTGAAAATTAAGGTACAAGCAGGAAAAGGATACATTGCCTTCAATGGATTGATTGCTAATAATATTAGCTTTGAAGGTCTTTCTTGCGGGCTCTCAGAAAGGAATTATATGCATGATATTGGATGCTGAGAGACTAGGTATTCTTGTAAATAAAAAAACAGATAGATGATAGGTAGATGGATAGACGGATGGATAGATATTGATAGGTAGATAGATGAGAGATGATAGAGAGATAGGTGATGATAGATAGATAGATGATAGATAGATAGATAGATAGATAGATAGATAGATAGATGATAGATATAGATAGATATAATGATAGATAGATAGATTATAGATAGACAGATTGATAGATGATACATAGACATAATTATAGATGGACAGATATAATTATAGGCCTAGCCATTTAGTTGAGATTTGCAAGCAGAGTGGACACTGTGTCCTGATTCACTTTACCACTTATAGTGAGATGTGAGCTACATACTTAAATAGAAAGAGAAACTTATTAATAAAGAGAAACCAGACTCTGAAGACTTGGAAAATCTCAATTAATTTAAATTATAAAAGACCTAATGCCAAGATATCCTGGAGCCTGTTTCTTTGGCCTCTTAGATTTACACTTAGTCTTCAGAAGTGTGACAGTATTAGGTTTTGTTGTTTTAGGCAACACAGTTGCTGATGATGTTAGAGTGTCCCTGGAAAACTAATAAACTACTCTAATGCAATGGAATAAAAATACACTGTGGTATATTTGGAAGGACAAAACATTGGGAAGACACAATTTTGAATGCTCAAGTGTTCTTTAAGGAATTGCTCTTGTTGATTATAATGGCTACTAAATAATCAATAAAAACAAAACCAGCTTATTCTGGTACACGTGATGTCTAATGTAATATTTTAATTACTTGCCAAATATTTTTCAGAATTAGATGTTATTTTAAAGATATTAGATATTAGAATAATAGGAATATAGGACTACCAGTAAGAACTAACCATAACAATGTAATGTACTCCACATTAAAAAAAAAAAAAAAAAAAAAAAGGAAAAAGAAAACAGCCATTGGGTGGACTTTATTTCACTCAGTTGTGGATTGCTTGTCTAATGTTTTCAGAATT